>NC_091031.1:12418535-12641035 GCF_041296385.1 Aphelocoma coerulescens | reverse complement strand
CCTAACCCTAACCCTAACCCTAACCCCTAACCCTAACCCCTAACCCTAACCCTAACCCTAACCCTAACCCTAACCCTAACCCTAACCCTAACCCTAACCCTAACCCTAACCCTAACCCCGCCCTCTGCCCCTGGGCCCTCCCCCTAGGCCCGCCCCCCGGCCCTGGGCCCATCCCCTGAGCCCGCCCCTAGCTCTAGGCCCGCCCCCTACCCCTGGACCCTCCCCCTGGGCCCACCCCTGGCCCTAGGCCCGCCCCCCCTGGCCCTGGACCTGCCCCCTGGGCCCGCCTCTGGCCCTAGGCCCGCCCCCTCGGCCCACCCCTAGCCCTAGGCCTGCCCCCTGGGCCCCTACCCCTAGCCCTGGGCCCCTGACCCCTGGCCCTAGACCCTGGACCCCTGGCCCTGGGCCTTGGACCCCTAACTTTGGGCCCGTAACCCTGGGCCCCGGGCCCTGCACCCCTAGCCCTGGGCCCCTGCACCCCTAGCCCCTGGACCCCTAGCCCTGGACCCCTGGCCCCTAACCCTGGGCCCCTGCACCCCTAGCCCCTGGCCCTGTACCCCTAGCCCTGGGCCCCTGGCCAATAGCCCTGGCCCCCTGGCCCTGGGCCCCTAGCCCTGGACCCCTAGCCCTGGACCTCTGACCCCTAGCCCTACACCCCTAGCCCTGGATCCCTGGACCCCTGCACCCCTAACCCCTGGCCCTGGACCCCTAGCCCTGGACCCCTGGCCCTGGGCCCCTAGCTCTGTACCCCTAGTCCTGGGCCCCTGGCCAATAGCCCTGCACCCCTGGCCCTGGACCCCTAGCCCCTGGCTCTGGGCCACTAGCCCTGGACCCCTGACCCCTAGCCCTGCACCCCTAGCCCTGGATCCCTGGACCCCTGCGCCCCTAACCCCTAGCCCTGGACCCCTAACCCTGGACCCCTGGGTCCCTAACCCTGGGCCCCTGCACCCCTGGCCCCTGGCCCTGGACCCCTAGCCCTGGACCCCTGACCCCTAGCCCTGCACCCCTAGCCCTGGATCCCTGGACCCCTGCGCCCCTAACCCCTGGCCCTGGACCCCTAGCCCTGGGCCCCTGGCCCCTAGCCCTGCACCCCTGGCCCCTGGCCCTGGGCCCCTGACCCCTAGCCCTGCACCCCTGGCCCTGGATCCCTGGCCCCTAGCCCTGGATCCCTGGACCCCTAGCCCTGGACCCCTGGCTCCTGGCCCTGGACCCCTGACCCTGTGGCCTGTGGCCCCTGGCCTGTGGCCCCTAACCCTGCCTCCTACCCTGCACACCTGTCCCTAGCCTGTGCTCCTCACCTGTGCCTGCACCCCTCGCCCTGCCTCTTGCCCTGTACCTGCACCCCTGACCTGTGATCCTCGTGTGCACCTGCACCCCTAGTGTGTGGTCCCTACTTGCACCTGCACCCCTAACCTGTGCTCATTTGAACCTCCACCCCTAACCTGCACTCCTTCCCTGTGCCTGCACCCCTGGCCCTTGCTCCTCACCTGCACCTGGCACCCCTAGTGGGCACCTGTGCCCCTACCCTGTGTACTACTGTCCCCTTTGGCCCCTGGCCCTTACCTGCTGGTCTCTGGCTGGCGTGCGTTGTCCCTTGTGTGGTGGGCTCCTGCCGTGGTCCTGGTGGTGGGGCTCTGGCATTGTATGGGTATTGGGGCTATAGGGTTGGGGTCAGGGCTGAGGCTGCGGTTAGGGTTTGGGGCTGGGGTCGGGTGGGGAGGGTGCTGGCATGGGCTCAGCATTTTAGATTATTGCCTCCGGCTGTGGGGAGGGTGCTGGCAAGGGCTCAGCATTTTGGATTATTGCCTCCGGCTGTGGGGAGGGTGCTGGCATGGGCTCGGCATTCAGGGTGATTGCCTCCAGCTGTGGGGAGGGCTGCTGCCTGGGGCTGCTTTTTGGGGGGAATGGGGTGTTGTTTGGGGTCCTGGTTAAGGTTAGGTTTAGGGAATGGGGCTTGTGTATCGTACCTCTTGTGTTTGTTGTGGAGTGTGTGGTTTCTGAGCCCGTTCTCTTTATTCCCTGGCTTCCCCCTGGGCTCTTAGCCTTTATTATATTCTCCTGCTGCCTCCCCCTTGGGCTCTTGGCCTTTATTATGCCCCCCTGTACTCTCCCCCTGGGCTCTCAGCCTTTATTGTGTCCCTCCTTAGCTGCCACCCTTTTTGTGGTTTTCTAACCTTTTTTGTGTGGGTGTTCTCCTTCCGTGGGGGCTATGCCGCTCTCCTGGTGTTGGGGGGTCTGCCTGCTGTGGCTGGGTGGGCTAAAATGGTGGCCTGAGGGGTGCTGTGGGGTGGTGTGCGACTGGCGGGAAGGGGGGGCTGCCCTGAGGGGGGCCGGGATGGCGGGAAGGGCCGCCGTGAGGCGGCGCGGGGTGGGGGGGGGGGGGGGTCCCCTGAGGGGACCCGCGGGCGGCGAGGGGCGGGAGCTGCCCTGAGGGGGGTCGCAATGGCGGGAAGGGCTGCCGTGAGGCGGCGCGGGGTGGGGGGGGTGCCCTGAGGGGACCCGCGGGCGGCGAGGGGCGGGGGATACCCTGAGGGGGGCTGTAATGGCGGGGGAGCTGCCCTGAGGGGACCCGCGGGCGGCGAGGGGTGGGGGGTGCCCTGAGGGGGTCCGGGGTACCGGGAGGGGCTGCCGTGAGGCGGCGTGGGGTGGGGGGGTGCCGTGAGGGAACCCGCGGGCGGCGAGGGGCGGGGGATACCCTGAGGGGGGCTATAATGGCGGGAGGGGCTGCCGTGAGGCGGCGGGGGGTGCCGTGAGGGGACCCGCGGGCGGCACGGGGCGGGGGATACCGTGAGGGGACCCGGAATGGCGGGAGGGGGGAGCGGCGGGGGGGTGTGAGGCGGCGGAGCGGTGCGGGAGCGGTGGGGGGGTGGCGGCGGCTCACGGAGGGCTGGCGGGTGGCTCCAGGCGGCGGCGGAGTGGTGCGGGACCGGCGGCGGCTCACGGAGGGCTGGCGGGTGGCTGCGGGCGGCGGCGGGTACCGGACCGGTGGGCTCTGGCTGCCGGCAGGTGCAGGGTCGGCGCGGGACTGGCGGAGGGGCGGTGCCGGGGGCGGGAAATACCGTGAGGGGAGAGGGGCGGGGCTAGGTTTCGCGCGCGCGCGCGAAAGAGGGGGCGGAGCCGGGGGCGGGGCGGCGTGAGGGGAGGGGGGCGGGGCTAGATTTCGCGCGCGCGCGAAGGAGGGGGGCGGTGCCGGGGGCGGGGCAGCGTGAGGGGAGGGGGCGGGGCAGCGTGAGGGGAGGGGGCGGGGCTACATTTCGCGCGCGCGCGAAAGAGGGGGCGGTGCCGGGGGCGGGGCGGCGTGACGCAAGCGCCGGGGGCGGTGCCGGGGGGCGGAGCGGCGTGACGCAAGCGCCGGGGGCGGTGCCGGGGGGCGGAGCGGCGTGACGCAAGCGCCGGGGGCGGTGCCGGGGGCGGGGCGGCGTGACGCAAGCGCCGGGGGCGGTGCCGGGGGCGGGGCGGCGTGACGCAAGAGCCGGGGGCGGTGCCGGGGGGCGGAGCGGCGTGACGCAAGCGCCGGGGGCGGTGCCGGGGGCGGTGCGGCGTGACGCAAGCGCCGGGGGCGGTGCCGGGGGGCGGTGCGGCGTGACGCAAGCGCCGGGGGCGGTGCCGGGGGGCGGAGCGGCGTGACGCAAGCGCCGGGGGCGGTGCCGGGGGGCGGTGCGGCGTGACGCAAGCGCCGGGGGCGGTGCCGGGGGCGGTGCGGCGTGACGCAAGCGCCGGGGGCGGTGCCGGGGGCGGTGCGGCGTGACGCAAGCGCCGGGGGCGGTGCCGGGGGGCGGCGCGGCGTGACGCAAGCGGCGGGAGGCGGAGCGGCGTGACGCAAGCGCCGGGGGCGGCGCCGGGGGGCGGTGCGGCGTGACGCAAGCGCCGGGGGCGGCGCCGGGGGGCGGGGCGGCGTGACGCAAGCGCCGGGGGCGGTGCCGGGGGGCGGCGCGGCGTGACGCGGGACAGGGGGCGGCGCCGAGGGGCGTGACGCAGCGGCGTGACGTGGGCGGCAGGGGCGGTGCCGGGGGGCGGCGACCGGGGCCGGGGGGGGGCGTGTGACGCGGGCCAGGGGGGCGGCGGCGACCGGGGCCGGGGGGGGGCGTGTGACGCGGGCCAGGGGGGCGGCGGCGACCGGGGCCGGGGGGGGGCGTGTGACGCGGGCCAGGGGGGCGGCGGCGACCGGGGCCGGGGGGGGGGCGTGTGACGCGGGCCAGGGGGGCGGCGGCGACCGGGGCCGGGGGGGGGGCGTGTGACGCGGGCCAGGGGGGCGGCGGCGACCGGGGCCGGGGGGGGGGCGTGTGACGCGGGCCAGGGGGGCGGCGGCGACCGGGGCCGGGGGGGGGGCGTGTGACGCGGGCCAGGGGGGCGGCGGCGACCGGGGCCGGGGGGGGGCGTGTGACGCGGGCCAGGGGGGCGGCGGCGACCGGGGCCGGGGGGGGGGCGTGTGACGCGGGCCAGGGGGGCGGCGGCGACCGGGGCCGGGGGGGGGGCGTGTGACGCGGGCCAGGGGGGCGGCGGCGACCGGGGCCAGGGGGGCGGCGGCGACCGGGGCCGGGGGGGGGGCGTGTGACGCGGGCCAGGGGGGCGGCGGCGACCGGGGCCGGGGGGGGGGCGTGTGACGCGGGCCAGGGGGGCGGCGGCGACCGGGGCCGGGGGGGGGGGCGTGTGACGCGGGCCAGGGGGGCGGCGACCGCGGCCGGGGGGGGGGCGTGGGGGGGGGGGCGGGCGGCGTGTGGGGGTGGGCCGGGGTGTGTGGGGTGGGCCAGGGGGGCGGTGACCGGGGCCAGGGGGGAGTAGCTATGTGATGACTAATTGAATCAATTAGTTGCTCCCAGCTGGAGCACTAATTAGGGGCCCTATATACTATATATAAAAAGAAGAAAAATAATAAGTCTGGTGCAGCAGTAGGGCTTTTAATGCTCCCTGGGAGTAAAAATTCTATATGTAAAACTTTTTTTTTTTTTTACTCCCAGGGAGCATTAAAAGCCCTACTGCTGCTTTTTTAAATTTAAGCTATAAAGAAAAGTAAACTTTATTTCTAACAAAAGTTAGAAATAAAGTTAGAGGGAAAGAGAAAAGCAAAGTAGAAAAGTTAAAGTTAGAGAGAAAGAGAAAGAGAGAAAAGCAAAGTAGAAAAGTTAAAGAGAAAGAGAAAAAAGCAAAGTAGAAAAGTTAAAGTTAGAGAGAAAGAGAAAGAGAGAAAAGCAAAGTAGAAAAGTTAAAGTTAGAGAGAAAGAGAAAGAGAGAAAAGCAAAGTAGAAAAGTTAAAGTTAGAGAGAAAGAGAAAGAGAGAAAAGCAAAGTAGAAAAGTTAAAGTTAGAGAGAAAGAGAAAGAGAGAAAAGCAAAGTAGAAAAGTTAAAGTTAGAGAGAAAGAGAAAGAGAGAAAAGCAAAGTAGAAAAGTTAAAGTTAGAGAGAAAGAGAAAGAGAGAAAAGCAAAGTAGAAAAGTTAAAGTTAGAGAGAAAGAGAAAGAGAGAAAAGCAAAGTAGAAAAGTTAAAGTTAGAGAGAAAGAGAAAGAGAGAAAAAGAGAAAAGCAAAGTAGAAAAGTTAGAGGGAAAGAGAAAAGCAAAGTAGAAAAGTTAAAGTTAGAGAGAAAGAGAAAGAGAGAAAAGCAAAGTAGAAAAGTTAAAGTTAGAGAGAAAGAGAAAGAGAGAAAAGCAAAGTAGAAAAGTTAAAGTTAGAGAGAAAGAGAAAAAGAGAAAAGCAAAGTAGAAAAGTTAGAGGGAAAGAGAAAAGCAAAGTAGAAAAGTTAAAGTTAGAGAGAAAGAGAAAAAGAGAAAAGCAAAGTAGAAAAGTTAGAGAAAAAGAGAGAAGCAAAGTAGAAATGTTAGAGAGAAAGAGAAAAGCAAAGTAGAAATGTTAAAGTTGAAGAGAAGGAGAAAGAGAAAAGCAAAGTAGAAGAGTTAAAGTTAAAGAGAAGGAAAAAAGAGAAAAAGTAGAAAAGTTAAAGAGAGAGAAAAGCAAAGTAGAATAGTTAAAGTTAGAGGGAAAGAGAAAAGCAAAGTAGAAAAGTTAAAGTTAAAGTTAGAGAGAAAGAAAAAGAGAAAAAGAAAAGCAAAGTAGAAAAGTTAAAGTTAGAGAGAGAGAAAGAGAAAAAGAAAAGCAAAGTAGAAAAGTTAAAGTTAGAGAGAGAGAAAGGGAAAAAGAGAAAAGCAAAGCAAAGTAGAAAAGTTAAAGTTAGAGAGAGAAAAAGAAAAGCAAAGTAGAAAAGTTAAAGTTAGAGAGAAAGAGAAAAAGAGAAATGCAAAGTAGAAAAGTTAGAGGGAAAGAGAAAAGGAGAAAAGCAAAGCAGAAAAGTTAGAGGGAAAGAGAAAAGCAAAGTTGAAAAGTTAGAGGGAAGGAGAAAAGCAAAGTTGAAAAGTTAGAAACAGGAAAGCAAAGTAGAAAAGTTAAAGAGAAAGGGGAAAGTAAAGCAAAAGAGTCAGCGGGAAAGAGAAAAGTAAAGTTAAAAAGTTAGAGAGAGAGAAAGCAAAGTTAAAGACAGAAAAGTAGAGTTGGAGAGAAGAGGAAAGAGAAAAGTAGAGAAAACACAGGAATAAAGACAAACAGAGGAACAAAGAAGAGTTAAAAGAGAAAAATAGAGAAGGACAGAAACAGAGTTAAAGAGAAAAAGAGAGAGACAAAGCAATAAGGAGAAATAGGAAAGCAAAGAAACAGAGTTCTAGAGAAGCAAAGAAATGGAGTCAGAGACAAACAAGGAAATAGTTAAAGAGAAATAGGGAAGTAAAGCTAGAGAGAAACATAATTGGAGAGAGTGAGGAGAAACTGAGAGAGAGGTAGAAACAATGAGAAAAAGAAAAACAGACACAGAAATAAAGATAGACAGAGAAAAGTAAAGTGAAGCAAAGCAAGAAATACAGTGAATAAATGACTAAACCACACCAAAGAAAGACAGGAGCCAAGGAAGGAGGGGGGGGCTGGGGATCTTTATTAGGGTTTTAGAGTTTATTCAACTTTATTGAATGGATTTTTATATTTACACTCTAGCACAATATACAGAAACAACAATGTATACAAATAAAGTACAAATACAATCCATATACACACTGGTAAAAGTCCTATTTGCATACAGAGCAATACATGGAAATACAGCAGCAGACACAAATACAGACCAATACAGAGCAGCACAAGGCAAATACATATCAATACAATATAACAATTACTCTATTTCTGGAAAACTTGCTACATTTTGTTTTATTGTTACAGAAAACCCAAAACAACAGCACCACAGGGAGAACATACCAGTCATCCACCACAAACACCTCTTTCAGCTTCCACACAACCCCACCATTGCTCTCATCGCAACCACTCTCCCCCCCCCAGGCTGCTCGGGAACGGGGTTCCCGAGAGCCTCCAAATCGTCCTGCCTGACAAAACCCCGGCCCGGCACGGTCCGCACCCAAACCTTGGCGATGAACATCGCCTCGCAGACCGGCCGGGACCGAGGAAAAAAAAACCCAGCCGGGGGGGAAAAAAAAAAAAACCCCCCCAGCTGGGGTTTTTTTATTCTAAATTTAAAAATGTGTTGAAAAACCTGAAAGGCAAAAACCAAACACACAAGGTTAGAACCATTCCACCACACACACACCTCTTTCAGCTTCCACACAATCCCACCATCATCTCAACCACTCTCCCCACCCTGGCTGCTCGGGAACGGGGTTCCCGAGAGCCTCCAAATCGTCCTGCCTGACAAAACCCCGGCCCGGCACGGTCCGCACCCAAACCTTGGCGATGAACATCGCCTCGCAGACCGGCCGGGACCGAGGAAAAAAAAACCCAGCCGGGGGGGAAAAAAAAAAAAAACCCCCCAGCTGGGGTTTTTTTATTCTAAATTTAAAAATGTGTTGAAAAACCTGAAAGGCAAAAACCAAACACACAAGGTTAGAACCATTCCACCACACACACACCTCTTTCAGCTTCCACACAACCCCACCATCATCTCAACCACTCTCCCCCCCACAGGCTGCTCAGGAACGGGGTTCCCGAGAGCCTCCAAATCATCCTGCCTGACAAAACCCCGGCCCGGCACGGTCCGCACCCAAACCTTGGCGATGAACATCGCCTCGCAGACCGGCCGGGACCGAGGAAAAAAAAACCCAGCCGGGGGGGAAAAAAAAAAAAACCCCCCCAGCTGGGGTTTTTTTATTCTAAATTTAAAAATGTGTTGAAAAACCTGAAAGGCAAAAACCAAACACACAAGGTTAGAACCATTCCACCACACACACACCTCTTTCAGCTTCCACACAATCCCACCATCATCTCAACCACTCTCCCCACCCTGGCTGCTCGGGAACGGGGTTCCCGAGAGCCTCCAAATCGTCCTGCCTGACAAAACCCCGGCCCGGCACGGTCCGCACCCAAACCTTGGCGATGAACATCGCCTCGCAGACCGGCCGGGACCGAGGAAAAAAAAACCCAGCCGGGGGGGAAAAAAAAAAAAACCCCCCCAGCTGGGGTTTTTTTATTCTAAATTTAAAAATGTGTTGAAAAACCTGAAAGGCAAAAACCAAACACACAAGGTTAGAACCATTCCACCACACACACACCTCTTTCAGCTTCCACACAATCCCACCATCATCTCAACCACTCTCCCCACCCTGGCTGCTCGGGAACGGGGTTCCCGAGAGCCTCCAAATCGTCCTGCCTGACAAAACCCCGGCCCGGCACGGTCCGCACCCAAACCTTGGCGATGAACATCGCCTCGCATACCGGCCGGGACCGAGGAAAAAAAAACCCAGCCGGGGGGGAAAAAAAAAAAAACCCCCCCAGCTGGGGTTTTTTTATTCTAAATTTAAAAATGTGTTGAAAAACCTGAAAAGCAAAATCCAAACACACAAGGTTAGAACCATTCTACCACACACACACACACACACACACACCTCTTTCAGCTTCCACACAACCCCACCATCATCTCAACCACTCTCCCCACCCTGGCTGCTCGGGAACGGGGTTCCCGAGAGCCTCCAAATCGTCCTGCCTGACAAAACCCCGGCCCGGCACGGTCCGCACCCAAACCTTGGCGATGAATATCGCCTCGCAGACCGGCCGGGACCGAGGAAAAAAAAACCCAGCCGGGGGGGAAAAAAAAAAAAACCCCCCCAGCTGGGGTTTTTTTATTCTAAATTTAAAAATGTGTTGAAAAACCTGAAAGGCAAAATCCAAACACACAAGGTTAGAACCATTCCACACACACACACTCACAGGCAGACACAACCACATAAGCACACACAACCTCTCACACACAGATACAGACAGTCACACGCTATTCAGCTTACACACTGACTGTAGCCATTCATCAAAACACTCCACCAATGAAAATACTTTGATACATCTTCCCTGGCTGCCGCTCCTCGACATCGAGCCGTAGATTCCAGGAAAATCGGTAGCATCTGTGACCGTGGAGATCCAAAGCCGCCTCGGGACCTGCAAGAAAATGTGAAGCGGTCAGAGAGTGGCCCGTGGCTAGGAGTTATCCCCACACCAGGCCCATAAATTTTCTACCCAAAACCCCACAGAAAATAAATGAACCCTTAAGTTTTATGACTGTTCTACCTAACTGTGACTCTACATGCCAGGGCAGGGCGGCTCCGACCCTAAGCGGCGCACAGAGGGGCGGCACCCCAAATTAAGAAAAGATGACACGAGGGCTTGAGATGAGTCTCCAGAAGATTAATTCTTGAGCACAATACACTTAGAGGCGATGGAACCTACTGAAATACTGCGGTCATGGAGGGAGGGTCCGATACCCTCCCTCTAGAGGTCCAAGGGAATGACATGTGAAAAGAAGCCAGTACTAAAACTGAGAAGGAAGATAGATGAGAACATCTTGTGTACTTCCTCCAGTCTCAAGAAGTGAAAAGGTAAAGATGCCAGAATAAGCCCCATCTGGGAAAGTAGGCAAGTAGAGTACAGCCAATACAGCCCAGAACGATGCAAAAAAAGTCACTGATATGCAACAAAGCCCTGTGACACAGAGGACAATGGACACTACATAACATAGACACAACCTACAGAACATAGACACAAGTTGAAACTGCCCAGCAGTCTCACCTGATGGACCCAAGATTCCTACTGCAAGATGAGCCAGAGGCCAATGATGCCAAAGGAAAGAAAGCTCTATGGCAATAGCACATGATAGCAAAACATAAGTCCTTACAAGAAGTTGGTACCAAAGCTGTTAAGAGGATGCTCAAGCTCAGTAGGCCTAGAGAAGAAGGCAACAACTGCTGGGGGACCGGGGCGATCGCTCCGGACCCAAAGGCGAGCTCCTGGGCCAAAAGGTTTTGCGATGACATCAAGACTCAGAGAAGGCCGATGACGTGAAGCTCGTGAGAACACGGAGACGGGTCGGAACCGTCCTGCCCGGCAAAAGGTCGGGTGATGCTGAGGAGAAACCCTCTCCCTTTACTTCTAAGGGGCCTATCCCTCTACAGCCCTCTCCTCTAAGCTAACTTCAAATTGCCTCCTGCAAGTCCAAAGGGTTTTCCCTTGTCCCCACCACCGGTCCCAACACTTAGCTTTTGGAAGACGAGCCGACAAAATCCATCCTCAATGGAAATGAGCACACGGGCGCCATGGATGTTGATACGGTCCCCAGGGTCTGTTTTGGTGGCTGCAAAAATTCAGAAAAAAAATTCAGACCGCAGTGAGACGTCCCAAAAGCGACCCCTTCCGCAAGGCCTCCCTCCCTCCTAAGGGCCCAGGCTCGCTTACCTGCCGCTTCCAAACTTCACCTCCGCAGCTGCTCACGGCACCTAAGACAACAAAACAGAAAACGTCACTGTGGCCCTCGAGAATATTAATCCCCAGGGGTCCTCCGCACCAGTACCCTGGCTCACCTCAAATCTTCATCCGATTCCAGAGGCGGCCCAGAAAATACCTGCAAAGCGAAAAGGTACATGCTTAGCACACTGCCACATACCGCTCGCCTATTACTTGCCCCACTTAAAGGCCAACTCACCTGATTGTCTCTATTTCTTGGCACATCCAAGGCAGCAGCAGCACCTGCAAAGAAACAAAGCAAAAAACATCCTGAAAGACTCTGAAATCACAACCTCCCCCCTCCAATTAAAGTACACTGTACCTATAGCTTAAGCTTGCACCCACCTGGCTGCCAGCATCCCCGACCGGGACATCTTGCCGGTGGACCGCCTAAAATGCGCAAAAAATAACAGATGCTTAGAGCTGCACCAGAAATTGATAAGTGAGGAAGAAAAACTAGTTCAGTCCACTAGTCACCACTTACCTCACTCACTTCACCTTGATGGCTGAGATCCAGCTTGACCTCCTAAAAATAAAGACAAAGAACAATGCTGTAACACAGCCACCATTTGCGCTTGCTCCACAAACACAAATGGTGACTGACCTTCCGGTGGGAACCCCGTCACCCGGTCCAGGGCGCTCTGCCACGGATTTAATCCCTCCGCATCTGAAAGAAAGCGATGACAAAAGTCAAAGTGCTGCATGAGAACTTCACAGCCCCAGCTATCTTGTGTCAATCTAGGAATACCATCTAGAGGCCAAACTACAGCCTACACCACAAGTTACAAGTCCCCAGGCCTTGTCCTATTACACCCATATGCCAGACCGTGCGGCAGGGCAGAGCAGCTCCGGGCCAAATTTACGCAGACACCTGTGACACAGGAAAGGACAAAGGAGGGGATGCGATGAAGAGAGAAAACCCTCGTAGAGAAGAACGATCGCAAGGACCGAGAGACCGAGGAATGAGATGACCTAGGCGAGACCGACGGTGAGCCGATGAGGCTCAAAGAACCCCGGCGGAAGGACTTATTCCGAGAACCGCAAAGACGGATGCCCGAGAATCGTACGGTCAGAATCCTCTACCGCTCTTTGCATTCTGACAAGTCCTAATCCGCTATAATGGATCATTGCGGCATACAGCTGTGAATACAGCTCAGAACAAGACCATAAAAGACATCTGACTCGACGCTTCTAAAGAGAGATGCGATTCTGATACACCTCCAAGCTCTTGAGTCAAAGGATCGATGGTATCGGCACCGGGCCAAAGAGCACCGAGAGCAGAGATGCTAAGAATAACACCCAACATTTCCAATAAGCATCTCAAAGGGCTAAGGCAAAAGACCTGCAACAGAAGATGCCCAAAAGACACAGAACATACAATAGACAAGTGACACACACCGGGACTGCTCTGCTCTGCACACCTCGGCATTGTGATCAAAAGTGAGACTTGCCCTTTATCTGGCCTAAGGGGCCCCTTCCTGGACATCCCCACCTCCATATCTGACTCAAAAATCCCTCCCGGCGAGCCCTGACCCAACACCGCACATTCATTCCCTCAGTGGATTGTAGCCCTCAACTTATCTCTCAGGCATCTGGAGATGGGAATCCTCCTCAGGCACAACAGAAGGCCGGCTCACCCTCTGGGAAGCTCCTGTCATCACCGGGCTGTCGTCTCCTAGTCAGCCACAATAAAGAAAACCAAACATCACTACAGGAACTTAGTGGCACGTCGGCCAAAGCCCCGACAATTCCGCTACTCACCGTCCCCTAAGAAGGCCGGGGTCCTCCGACCGCACGCTTCGGCCGCGCTCCGAGGCCGACGCCGTCATCGCGGGGTATGCCTGGGTTAAGAGGAGACAAGGTGGTGTGGCATTGCTGAAACTTAAGTGGACCCTCCCTCCTCCTCCCTCCCTGACTCACCGCAACTCCACGGCCGTGGATGTACCGGAAGGTACCTCAGAAGAGAAAATGTAAAGGCTTCGTTGCAGAGTCCCGTAATACTTCCAGAGCGCTCACGACGGTGGCAAACCGGGTCTGTCGGGCGGTCGGCGAGAAGGTTCGGCATAAAAAAAGCGGACCCCCTAAAACACACAAATGACAATGGATGCTTAGAACTGCACCAGAAATTGATAACCGAGCAATAACAACTCATTCTGTCCACCGGTCACCGCTTACCTCGCTCCATCGACCTTGACTACTGCTATCCAGCTTTACCTCCTGAAAGCAAAGACAAAGAACAATGCTGTAACATAGCCACCATTTACAGTTACCCCACAAACACAGACGGCGACTGACCTTCTTGCGGGAACCCCCTCGCCCGGTCTTGGGCGCCCTGACACAGATTTCATCCGTCTGCATCTGAAAGAAAGCGATGACAAAAGTCAGAGTCCTGCATGATAACAGCTCCAGGCATCCTGTGTCAATCTAGGAATACCAGCTAGAGGCCAAACTACACCCTATATTACAGATTTCAAGGCCTTGGGACTTGTCCTACTGCACCTATACACCAGACTACACGGCGGGGCAGAGCAGCTCCGGGCCAAACCCATGCAGGCACCCGTGACACAGGAAATGACAAACGAGGAGATGCGATGAAGAGAGAAAACTCTGGCAAGAGGAATGACCGCAAGGACCGAGAGAATGCGGAGCGAGATGATCTCGGCGAGACCGACGAGGCTCGAAGAAGATGCTAACGGAAGGGCTTATTCCGAGAACCGCAAAGATGGATGCCCGAGAATCGTCCGGTCAGAATCCTCTACCGCTCTTTGCATTCTGACAAGTCCTAATCCTCTGTAATGGATCACTGCGGTGCAGAGCTGTGAATATAGCTCAGAACAAGACCATAAAAGACCTCTGACTCAATGCCTCTGAAGGGAGATGCGATTCCAATGTGCATCCAAGCTCGTCGGTCAAAGCTCCGACGGTATCGGCACCCGGCCGAGGAACACGGATGCTAAGGATGATGCCTGGCATTTCCGATAAGCTGGCCCCTTGAAGGGCTAAGGAAAAAGACCTAAGACACAAGATGCCCAAAAGACACAGAACATACAACAGACAAGTGACACGACACGCACCGGGACTGCTCTGCCCGCCTCGGCATTGTGATCAAAATTGAGACTTGCCCTTTATGTGGGCTAAGGGGCCCCTTCTTGGACATTCCCGCCTTCAAAGCTGACTCAAAAATCCCTCCCGGCGAGGCCCGACCCGGCACCCTGCTTTCATCCCCTCGGTGGGTCGTAACCCTCGACTTATCTCTCGGACGTCCGGGATGTGAATCCGCCTCGGGTGCAAAATAAGGCTACCTCGCTGTCCGGGAAGTTCCTGCCATCTCCTAGTCAGCTACAACAAAGAAAACCAAAACATCAGAAAATGTAAAGGCTTCATTGCAGAGCCCCATAACACTTTGGGAGGGCTCACGAGGGCGGCGAGCCGGCTCTGTCGGCCGGTCGGTGAGGGGATTTGGCATAATACAAGTGGACTGCTCAAGACACGCAAATGACGATGGCCGCTTAAAGTTTAGAGTACCGGCACTCGGCACCCGAGCGATAACAACTTTTTCCTTCCACCGGTCACCGCTTACCTCACTAACTTGACCTTGACTGCTGAGATCTGGCTTTATCTCCTAAAAGAAAAAGACAAAGAACGGTGCTATAACATAGCCATCATTTACACTTGCCCAGCACAGACAAACAGTTACTGACCTTCCTGCGGGAATCCCCTCACCCGGTATGGGGCGCTCTGCCACAGATTTAATCCATCTGCATCTGAAAGAAAGCGATGACAAAAGTCAAAGGGCTGCATGAGAATTTCACGGCTCCGACCATCTCGTGTGAATTTAGGAATATCATCTAGAGCCCAGCTACAACCTACATTACAAATTTCAAGTCCCCAGGCCTTGTTCTATTACACCTATGTGCCAGACTATGCGGCAGGGCAGAGCAGCTCCGGGCCAAACCCGTGCAAGCACCCGTGACACAGGAGATGACAAATGAGGAGACACGACAAGGACAGAAAACTCTCTGCGAAAAGAACGACTGCAAGCACATCAAAGGGCTAAGGCAGAAGACACGAGACACAAGATGCCCAAAAGACACAGAACGTAACAATAGACAGGTGACACGACACGCACCGGGATTGCTCTGCCCTGCGCACATCGGCATTGTGATCAAAAGCGAGACTTCCCTTTATGTGGGCTAAGGGGCCCCTTCTTGGATATCTCCATCTCCAAAGCTAATTCAAAAATCCCTCCCGGCAAGTTCCAACCCGACACCCCGCTTTCATCCCCTCCGTAGGTCAGAGCCCTCGACTTATCTCTCGGATGTCCGGGGATGCGAACGTGCCTCGGGTGCAAAAAGAAGGCTGGCTCTCGCTACCCGGGAAGGTCCTGCTGTCGCTGGGCTGTTGTCTCTTAGTCAGATACAATAAAGAAAACCAAGATCAAACTATGAGTTTAGTGGCAAATCGCAACAAGTCGGCAGCTCGCTTCGCTCCTAAGTGCCCCTAGATTCTCAAGGCCCTAGCTTTATCCCTAGTCTAAGGCTGCGGCTGCTATTGTGAGAGGCACCCAGGGTAGCAAGGGACAGAGTTACAAGGCGTTTCCATAAATGCATGGAATGTGTTTGCATGCCATAAAACTTGTAAATGAGGCTGCTATGCTTATGGAAAGGCCTTAAGCGGCTCCCAAATACACCGTGCCGCCTTCAAAAGCCCCCTGCTGTAACTCCTAACCCGCTACCCTGCTCGTCCTCCCTCTCCCGGTCACAATCCTCAACTTCCCTATCGGAAGCCTCAATCTCGGACACCATCTACGGCACGAGGTAGATCCCTTTTTGGACACAATGAATTCACTGAAAAAATTTGAAGTATCCCACTCAACACAACCCGGAATAGCAGGAAGTTGCACTGCTCCAAAAAAAACCTTAGCACAAAACCAGAAATTATAAAACCACCTTACCAACCCTAAACATGTAACCCAAATGAGTGAACTTAAATATTACCTGTATTCCATGGTATCTTCTTCCCAATGTCTTCAAAGCCTCTGTTGCTTTAGAGGCTAAAAGAGCCTGCTGAAAGCAAGCTGAGATAAGCAGAAAGATCCCCATCACTGAAATGAGAGGAGAGCTCTTACCCCACTCACTCCCAGAGAGGGAATGACTCCCCTTGCAAAAGCCTGGGCTTAATATACCCCTGGCCGGGTCCGCCCCTCGTTCCCATGATGCCCAGGGAAAAGGGAGGAGCCAAATCCTGCAAGGTATAAAAGCCCTCCTAGGAGTTGCCACTGTTTGGCTCCTCTGACTTAAATTTGAGGTGAGTAAAGGGCTTGGTAGGAAACTCTTCAGGGAAACGACGATGCTTTCTTTTTTTGCTTTTATATTGAGCAAAAGGGTGGCCGGCCGGTAAGAAATCAAACTTTGTGTTTTGGGAACTCAGCTAGGTAATTTGTTGTTAAGTTGCATAATTATTCCCTAGTAATTACTGAGTAGTACTCCACCTGTGGCTTAGTAGGGTAGAGAAGAATAGTAATTTTATTAACGATGTAACTCTCCTTGGGACCTCTAATTAAGGCTATATACATTATAAATAAAAATAAGACTTCTTAATACCCTCCTAGCTGCTATTAGGGTTACGTCCGTGCGGGGCTCGCTCCCGTATGACGTTCGGTACCGGGGCTTGGGTAGGAGCACCCTGAGATGCAATTTAAATCCTTAAAATGCTCAAAAAGGGAGAGCTTTCTTTGACTGAAGTCTTTAAAATGAGGGAACGGGCGGGAGTTGCCTCCACTTGAACCGATACAATGGCAAATTAATGGCTTCTCCCCTTCAATTTAATCCCCTAACCTATTGGGAAAAGAGGGGTTTTCCTCACTTTAAAACTCTCTGGTGCTGGAAAAAGGGGGATTTTTCCTCAATTCAAACCCTTAGAAAGGAGGGAGAACTGGGCTTCCCCCTCAATTTAAACCTTACAATGATGGAAAAGGGGGAGATGAAAGGGACCTCACATACTGCCCTGCCCGCTCAGGTGCTGCCCCTTGGCACGAGAGCTTTTCCCTGGGTGTTTTCTTGAAGCGATGCTCCTTACCCGGGTGCATCCGGCCGCTCCCCGGCTCCTGCGGAGCGCTGCGACCGTTGTTCCCGAAGCGTCTCTCGGGACGCCTCCGTTGGCCCCTCTCGACCGGCAGCTCCCCGTGTAGGTGTGCCTCGGGAACCCTCTGAAAGCGACCTCTGGCAGAGCCGCCCCCTCCTCATCCACGCCGGTCGCGCTCGGTGCTGCCGCACCTCGGAGCGGGGGGATGAGGCGGAGAAAGGTCCTGCCGGTCGTTCCCTCCCCTACGTGGGCCGTCGTCCGCCCCCGAAACGCCGGGGTGTGGGGCTTTCCTTTCCGTGGAAAAGGACCGGCCTTCTCGTCCGGGTGCACGTGGCCAAAATTGGGATCCCGCCTCCAAAATTCCCTATGTCCTAGGCTTGTACTTACCGAGGAAATTCCCTGCCGATCGCAAGCGATTACCGGTAATGGTTCTTCCATAATTGTTACTGACTTCCGTTTCCTTTGAAGTGTTTGACGTGTTCCTCGAGGGGGTCGAGGGTTTGGCCGGGTCGTTTATGGCCCGTCCCGGCAGGCCCGGACCGAACCCGAGCGCCCCCGTCGCCGGTCCGCCCTGAATTTCGGTGAAATATTGATATTGTTTATAAATACTCCCTTTCCCTGCTACTCGGTCTTTCCTCGTGTATCTGCAGGGAGAGGGTTTACTCTATCCCTTGATCCCACCCGCAGCTCTCCGGCCCAAATGCCGCTGCTTGCGGACACGATCTAAGCAGAAAACTACTACGAGTGTTGGCTTTTTGAAGTAAAAGTCTTATTGTACATCTGGCTGTACAATTTAAAAAAATGCATCTATTGATGGTCATTATGGGAAAGCTTTTCAGAGGAGAAAATACCCATTTTGGTAGCACAGATCCCATTTTGACAATACTGCATTTTTGTGGGTTTGGGAATCCTGCCTGTACAAGACATCTGAAAATCGGTATTTTACAATTTGATATTTGGAAACGGGGTCATTTTGATATTTTGGAACTTGATATTCTGTTGTTTTGAAATGGAATTAGTTTGGTATTTTGGAACCTGGTATTCTGATATTTGGAAACCGGGTAACTTTGGTATTTTGGAACTTGGTAATTTGTAACTGGGTTACTTTGGTATTTCTGAACGTGTTCTGGCAATTTGAAACTGGGTTACTTTGCTACCTCTGAACGTGGTGTTCTGGTATTTTGAAACTAGGCTATTTTAATATTCTGGAACTGGGTATTGTGGTTGTTTGAAACTGTTTTTCTGGTATTTTGAAATTTGGGTTTCTATGATTTTGAACTAGGTTATTCTGGTATTTTGTTCCAAAATACCAGACAAATAACAAACAAAACAAAGAACAAAATTTTTCTGTAGGCTGTTTTTTTGGTGTATTTGTAGGCTTTTTTTTTTTTCCCTGTGTATTGTATGATGAGCTTTTACTGGTTTTGTAACCTCGGGGTTTGGTTTTTTGTAATCTGCGCCTGGCAGGGACCTGGGGCATCCCGGTCGAGTCTCTAGGCTTCGTTTGCTGTCTTCCGCTACGATTAACAGTTCCTGGCATGGGAACTGTTAAATTACAGACTATATGATGAGACGCTTCCTGAAACAAATTAATTCCAGCTAAATGACTCTTCCTGCTCTGCAGTTCCTATACCCGGCCCGGTTTAAATCCGTACCTAGCCCGACTCTTCGGTCCTTCCGTTTCCTACCGCTCTGCTCGGGGCTTTGCACCTCACGCTCTTTCCTCCCTCGGTGGCGTCACGGCAGAATGTGGCGAGGTTTTGGCCGGCACTTGAGGTCTCCGAGATGAACTTACCGAGAATTCTTCTGCTTTTCGCTGCACCTGCCACAACAACATTTGTTCACTGAAATAAATGCTTTCCACAATGAACTAAAGGTGTAAGGGAACAAGCGCTGCACTGTTGGGGAGGAGGATAGTTTGGCAAGGGAATTACACAGATCTGGAGGCTTGGCAGAATTGAAAAAAAGGCAAGAAAAACACAAGAACTCCAAGCCCAAGCTACATCCACTACACAAAACATATTGGCCATAAAAGCAAGAAATTCCCATCTGCTTCTAAAAAACCTAAGCAGCACAAAATAAAATCTATTTTGCTAGAGTTCTGCTTACCATAGAAAACCCTGATTAATTTAATCATGACACTTAAACTTCAGGCATATTAGAAAACTTGTACTGTCTGAAATGTCAGGGGAGGCTGATGCAGCAGCTCCACCCCAGTCACTGTGCTGGAAAGCACAGGAGGCACCTGCTACATCACAGGTACTTTTGGAAATAAATAAAACGCAGCACTTTAGGTTGTGACAGATTGTAAAGCACTGTACCTAAAAGCCCCATAACATAAACATGTACTGAAGCTGAAGCAAGCACCACATTGGAAGCTTCTTTCCATCCTGTTCCTTCCACCCGCTTGCTGCAGTTCCCTGGGAGCTGCCAGGAGCACTTACTTGCACTGAAGCATCTCCCATGATGAATTTTGCCCCTTCAATAACAGCTAAGTAGGAGAACCGGAGCTGATCTGCAGTCTGGATGAGCCCCATCCTGTACTTCCTCATTTCCAGGAGAACCTGCTTAACGTCCACGGAAGAAGGGTCTTTCCGTTTGTCCATCTGCAGATAAAAACGTGAAACGTGTTTTCTGCTCTGATGAGGTTCACTACAATGACTCACTTTGTGGTAAGGCCTTCACACCACCCTCCACATTACAGAACGAATGAACTCGCATACAATTGGTATCAACGGCTCTTTACTGGGTCTCCAAAAACACACAGGGGAAAACACTGGGCCTCAAAAATGCTGCTTTCCCTGAAAGCAAAGCCTGTCTTTGCGAATCACTCTGAAAACTGGAGACTTTTCTTCCCCTAACTCAAAATGGCCACTTAGGAATGAGACCTGCCTTGGAATACACTCCCAAAACAGCAGAGTAAAACAACAGGAAATCACAGGGAACCCCTCCAGCCCCTGCTCCAGCTCCTTTAAGGCTGCACCAAAGCTCCCCTGAAGGTGCCTGTGCAGGAGAGGTGGCCCTGCAGGTGGCCCTTACCAGCAGCAGACAGGTGTCCACCAGGCAGAAGGTGCCCGACCTCCCGATGCCAGCGCTGCAGTGCACCACGACCGGGCCGTGCCCGGGGCTCGGCGAGCCCGACTCCCGCACCTTGAACGGGAAATTCAGGAACGAGGCCGGCGACTCTGGGACCCCAAAGTCGGGCCAGGTGGTGTAGTGAAAGTGCAGAATCTCCCGAGTTTCCTGGGTCTGCAAAAACAGGGTTTGGGAACAGTTTTAGTTTGGATACACCAGTCAGAAGGACTGACTTAAATTCCAAGGACAAAGTTTCAGGGAGTCTCAGGGAGTTTTTATAGCTGCACAGCCAAGAAACTAATTACAAGTAATTGTCTCTTGTTGTGAAGGTCTCCACTGGGACCAAAGGGAATTGGGTAAGTAAATTTACTTATTTACAATTCAGTTATTTCAGTGCAGCTCAGAAGCCTGTGTCACTCTGGGTATGGCTGAGACATGAAACCGCCTGGAGTGTCCCCAGGTACGTCTCAGAAATATCCAAGAGTTTCATTTCCATGACATCTCATGCAGAATCATCAAATCCAGACCAATTCGTGACCCCCAATTTCAAGCCAATCTCCTGGCCCGGCTGCGGCGCGATTCATCTGGTGCCCCGAGATGGGACCCTCTCTGCCCGGCTGCCGGATCCAGGGGTAAGCGGACCTCCCGGTCGCGACCCTGAATTTTCAGGGGGAGCTCGGCTGTCCTTTGGCTCGCGGCGGGGGCGGACAAGGACCATCTGCACCAAATTAAGGTATTTGCTATTCCTTTTAAACACAGAAATACCTGCAGGTCCAGGGTTCGAGTCCCTGAGGGTGGGTTGAAAGTCCCGAAGAAGACTGGGTCTCCCAAAATTAGTCCTGGGCAAGAAAAAAAAGTACTTTTAAGGGGTTGGACCCCACTGGGAAAGGTACCTTTAAGGGGCTGGACCCCACTGGCGTGTGCTATTGTACTGCTATTTTTGTTTTGTCTGTTGCTATTCTGCTGCTGTGTGAGTGAGAGTGGATGAGACGTGCTGTCAAAGTACAAAGCGAGTGAGAGGCTCTATCTGCGGTTCCGTACCCCGGCGACGGGCTCGACCGGAGGAAAGCGAAGCGATTGGCAAAGAGCGAATGAGCATAAATCACATAAACTGTCGGTTTGGAATTCAACCTTACTGTCCAAAGGGGGTGGATTTTAGAGGAGAAAGATTTTAGCTATTGAATTGAAAACATGCAGACCCCCAACGCCTTTCTGATATAGCTCCATCTGATTTCCCTTTTGAAATCCCGTGTTAAGTGTGAGAAAACGGTTCTAAAGCTTGTCTTTGTGTGCATGTATTAATTGTGAGAGAAAGTGGTATTGTATTTCTACTAGATGGAGTGGGTGGTGTCCAAGCTGCCAGAGGAGAGAGCTTGGTATCAGACTAGAAAGAGCAGGAATAAAGAACTTGGCAGAAAAGGAAAGTGCAGATAATGTTAAAGGGGAGAGTGGCAGAGAATAGTGAGAAATTTGAGAGGAGCTGGTTAGAAAAGTACAGCAAGCGTATGGAAGAAGAGATGAGGAAAAGGCAAAAGCAATGGCAAAGGTGATGGCAGAGGTTGTAAGAATTGTGGACATTGTGGTTAATAGGTTTGGGTGTTTAGTTCCCTTTTCTGCTTGGTGTTTTGTGCGGGGCTGCGAGGCTCCTGTTATGTGGTGCTTGTGCAGAGCTGAAAGGCTCCTGTTTGGAGGGGACCCGTGCCCCTGTGCCTTTTGTGTTTTGTTGTGAAAAGCCAAAATTGGCAGGTTTCGGTTCTGAGGTGAATCCGGAGCTCCTGTCTTGTGGGGAACCCTCCCCTGCCACCGGTCTGTGGTTTATTGTGGAGAACTAGAATTGGCAGATTCTAATCCTGCGGCCAATTCTGCAGCTGCTGCCTTGTGGGGATGGTGTTGTCCCTGTGCAGGCCCAGGTATTTGTCATGCAGCCTCATCTGCGGGGGCTGTAAAGAAACCTATGGGGAGAATGTTTTGCTGTCCTTCCTTGGTTAATTTGTTAGTCACCTCTCTACTCCTGGGGTGGACTTGGTAAAAAAAAAAAAATATTGAGATAAGGAACAATTGGTTACTAAAAGATGATTGATTACTAAAAATGTGATTGGTTATTTAAAAAAAAAAAAGGCGACTCAAATGCCTGATTCACAGACTGCAACTCTTGCAAAACTTTTAAAAGCAGTCTCGCTCCCTCCGCTGAAGAATCGATTGGAAGAAACCCCACCGAAAACCTGTGGGAGACAACAAAAGTGGTGCGACAAGCACTTCATAGAATAAAAACTAAAACTCCACTTGAATAAGTTAATGCAATTAAACTCTTGTTTCACTCAGACATATTTTTTTGGGGGAAGTTTGTTTCTTTTCTCTTTTCTAGGAATGTCAAATGTCCCGACATCAAAGATAAAGCCAGCAGTTTGAGAGCAAGGAAACTGCAAGCAGCAAAATCACACCTAAATGTGATAACCGTTGCTTCGCTGTCACTTTGTGTTAGCCCTATAAAGTTTTACTTCTTTTTTAATAATCGGTCTGGTGGGCCAAATTTTCACTTTTCTTTTATAGGAATCTACCAACACATGAGATGGAGCTGTGTGAAAACCAATGAAATTGAAAGTGTCACCATAATTGCTTGCATTGTCAGTTGGTTAATGTTTGTAATTTGTTTGTGTTTTCATTGCAAGTGACAGATCAAATAGTAGTTAAAGCATTCTACATATTCTTGAGTTTAATTTTTGTCTAACTTGTTTTGTCTTTTTACTGAAAAATGGTGTGGCTCAGGTCTTATGGATGTATAATTTGTTTCAACCAATATTATCCTGAGAGTTGGTATAAGAATTTATACATATTTGAAATCCTACAAATATGGACTAACCCTCCCGGTTCTGCCTCAGAAAGCTTCAAAATTATTATAATCTGGCTAAATTTTTTGGATTTTCTAATTAGTGAATTAAAGAATCTTGACAAAACACAAGCAAATGCTACATGAGAAATGATTGAATCCCCCTTCCTAAACCAGGAGGGATACAGAAAAGCCTTCTACCAGCTCTCAAACTAAAGTGCTGTTCAATCTCATGCCATATGTCTTAAGAGGATGTTTTAACTTTTCCTCACCCCTCCTATTTATAGCACATTCTGCAATGTCAGTTGTAGGTGCAGAATGGGATGAAGGCAATTTATTCACAAAAGAAAAAAGGCTACTTGAGGTAAAAAGAAAAAAAAACCTTAAGTTTGAAAGAGAATTCATTTCATTTTTAATCCCACCAAAAATAAAGCCACAGTTTGTAGTTTGTGTCAAGATTAAATGACAAGAGTGCTATAATCTGTCTCCTGGAAAACAGAGCATAGCCCTGATGTAAAGATATGTTTGCATGAGAATATTTTGTATGAAAATGTTTTGTGTGTTAGTTTTGTATCATAAAAACTAATCCTTTATAATGTATAGAATTATACAGCAGAGTACGAATATTATTATAACAAAAACTGTATAAAGAAGCTACAACCAAAGAAGCCTCCTGAAGATACCTGACTAGGACTTTAAAGTGTAAGTTAAACCACTAAGATTAGATAAAGGGAAAACCCATTCTTTGACCAACTCAGGCCTAGGAAAAAAAACAAAACAAAACAAAAACAACCGACCAAACAAACAAGACTGAGAGAAATACCCATAGATAGTAAAATAACAAATCAGATGATCCCATTAGTAAGAGATGTTGAAATTCCAGGGAGATCAAAACGGGCTCCCCCAGTGATTATTGAACTACTGGAAGGGGTACAACCAGTGTCAGTTAAATAATATCCACTAAGGCATGAAGCATGAGTAGGAATGGAACCAATAATTAGTAAATTTATTGATCAGAAGTTGTTGAGAGAGTGTAGATCTTCCTGCAATACCCCAATTCTACCAGTACAAAAGCCAAATGGAAGTTATTGATTAGTTCAGGACCTGAGGACACGTTACTCAAAAAATTACAAAGTGACTGAGTGTGGTTTTCAGTTTTAGATTTAAAGGATGTTTTCTTTTGTCTGCCATTAGGTGAAAGCAGTCAGGAAATTTTTGCCTTTGAATGGGAAAACCCCAGAACAGGGAGAAAAAGCCAGCTTACGTGGACTGTATTGCCACAAGGATTCAAAAATAGACCCGTGATATTTGGAGATCAATTAGCCGAGGAACTGGAAGCCTGGACGCCGCCGCTTGGGAAAGGGGAGGTACGCTCTTGCAGTACATCGATGATCTATTGATAACAACAAGGACCTGTGAAGACTGCAAGAACTGGACTGTAAGTCTTTTAAATTTTCTGAGACTAAGTGGACATAGAGTCTCTCCTGAAAAGGCTCAGCTAGTCCTCCACAATGTTACATATCTGGGGTATGAACTGGCAGGAGGGGAGAGAGCCTTGAGAGACAACAGGAAGGAGGCAATTTGTCAAATGCCCTGGCCAACTGAAGAACCAAAGAACTGAGAACTTTTCTGGGAATGACAGGATGGTGTAGATTATGGATCTACAACTATAGACTCACTGTGAAACCTTTATACCAACTCCTAAAAGAGACTGGGGGAACTCACCTATGCTGGACACCAGAGACTAATAATGCATTTGTAACTCTGAAACGTGAGTTGATGCAAGCTCTAGCACTGGGCATACTAGATGTCACTAAACCTTTTCTGTTGTTTTCACATGAGAGACAAGGACTGGCACTGGGACTTTTGGCACAGAAGCTGGGACCGTACAAAAGGCCGGTGGCTTATTTCTCCAAGCAGCTGGACGTGGTCAGCCAAGGAGGGCCCACCTGCCTGCATGCAGTGGCAGCCGTGATCCTGAACATAGAAGAAGCTCGCAAGTTCACACTGGGACAGCATATAACTGTTTTTGTCCCTCACATGGTGTCAGCAGTGCTCACACAGAAAGAAAATCACCGGTTAACCCCATCTCGCTTTCTCAAATACCAGGCTGTCCTGGCAGAATTGAAGGATGTGAGTATCCAAGTAACTAACGTTTTAAACCCAGCAGCTTACCTCCAGGGCAAGGCTGCTGAGGAGCCTGTAAGACATGACTGCATCAAAACCGTGGAGGCGGTTTACTCCGGCTGGCTGGACCTAAAGGACTCTCCGCTAGAAAATGCAGCAAACTGGTTCACCGATGGGAGCGGTTACGTCAAGAATGGTAAGCGGCTTGCTGGGTATGCAGCTACAACCACAGACGCTGTCATTGAGGCAAAACCGTTACCTGTGGGGACATCAGCTCAAAAGGCTGAAATAATAGCCCTAACTCGAGCCTTGGCATTGGCCGAAGAAAAACCTATCAACATTTGGACTGAGTCGAGGTATACTTTTGGGGTGGTACACACTCACAGGGCTATCTGGAAAGAAAGGGGTTTATTAACCTCACAGAAGAAATCAAGCACGCTACTGAAATTGTACAGTTACTGGAAGCAGTGGTAAAACCTTCAAAAGTGGCTATAATGCATTGTAAGGGACAGTCCCAGGGTAACACTATCCCTGAACTGGGAAATGCTATGGCAGACAAAACAGCAAAGGCAGTGGCCAGTGGGGTTCAGATCCAAGCCCTAGCTCTAATTCCTTCTAGCATCCTTATAAGTTTAAAAAAAAAAAAAAAAAAAAAACAAACCACCATATGACACTGATGATTTAAATTGGATACAAGAAGACAAGGGACAAATGAGCACAGATGGGTGGGCTAGGATAAAGGGTCTCATAATCATACCCAGAAAACTGTTAAAATTATTTATCCAAAGCGAACATTGCATCAGATCACCTTAGATTACAGTTCTTGAAGGTTTGAGGAGGTATGAGACAAACTTACAGCATGGTTACCCAACTTACCCGGCTTAAACAATTGTTTGTAATAGCTATTTGTGTTATTGCATTGTTACTTAGTGTTTGTATTAGTAGTTACTGTTGTATGATATTATGTACCTGGAATCGAGATGCCTATGCTCCATGGCACAAGCATAAACTTAGAACTAAGATAGAGAAGGGTTCTTACTTTAAAGACATGCAAGATTTGTAAAGAATTACAAATACCCAAAGAAAAGGGGGGGATTGAAGAAGGGGCAGTCAATAACTAACTCATGTAAGCACAAGTTAACTAGTGGGAGACAGCAAATGTTAGTTCAGACAGCAGATGCTAAAAACACAACCTAAGAGGCCAAATTCAACTTAATCTTGTCAAGATAGAGGGGACAAGGATTATCTCAGAGGCTGCTAAATCATTCATTATTTAAAGCCGTGGCTCAGTTAAAGAGCAATACCAATTAAGCTCCTGGATAAAAAGCCTGGGAGATCGGGGTTGGTTTTTTTCCATTGTTCCTTTCGGTGGCTTTTTGCAAGCAAACTATGAAGCGGACAAGCCGCAAGCGTGCTACAGTGCCCCTTGCTGGGACTCGCTCCGGGCTGGCGCTGTTCCACGGTGCGAGGGGACCGGAAAAGCCACGCGACCCACGGAACCGGCGGCACTCGCCGCCCGGGGACGGCCCCGCGCTCCCGGAACCGGGCGCAGCGCGGCTCGCGGCACGGAAGCGGCTCCTCCGGCAGGCGGGGGCGGCCCCACACCGGGAGACCCCTCCCGCCCCCGGCGCCGGGCCGAGGGGGACCCGGCGGCGCGCGGCTCGCGGCACGAAAGCGCCTCCTCCGGCAGGCGGGGGCGGTCCCGCGCCGGGAGACCCCCGCCCGCCCCCGGCGCCTGCCGAACGGCACCGGCACCGGCGCCTGACCGAAGGGGAGCCGGCGGCGCCCGAGCCCCGCGCACGGACGGCACGGAGCGGGCGGGACGACCCGGGGCGGCGCGGCTCCGTGCCGCATCTCCCGCCGGCCGGCCCGGCGGCGCTCACCTCGGCTCCGCGCGGCTCGGACCGGCGCGGCTCCGTCGGTCCCTGTCGGCGGCCCAGCCCCCAAATTCCCACTCCTCCTTAGAAATTCCCCAGGGGCCGGGAGTGCTCCCGCGCGAGACATTCGGTGCCGGGGCATGGCCGGAAGCGACCTCAAATGCGGTGGCACGCTCCGATTCAAACCTTTCAAGTGCTGGAAAAGCCGGAGTTTCTTTCAATTCAACCCCTGAAACTGAGGCAACGGGGGGTGTTCACCTCAATTCAAACCAATACAATGGTAAATAAATGTGTTCTCCCTTTCTATTTAATGGTCTAAGATATCAGAAAGAGAGGAGTTTTCCTCAACTCTCTCAAATGATGGGGAAAGGGCGATTTTTACCTTCATTAAAACCCTCAAAAAGCAGGGGCAGCAGGGCTTCCCCCTCAATTTAGAACTTAGGTTGATGAAAATGGAGGGGTTACCCTCAATTCAAACCCATAAAATGGTAACATCTGTGCTTTCCCCTTCCATTTAAAATGGAAGGGGGATCCCCTCGTTCAAACACAGACAATAATGAAGGAGGAGTTTCTTCCCTCCATTTAAACTCCTTTTGTTCTCGTAATCCCCATTTTTTTCTGAGGGCACGGGGGGAGGGACTGGCAAGATGAAATCGGAAGGGAAAAATAGAAAGAACCCCCCCCGCAAACCCACGCACCGGCTCACCTGCTTAGCTGCAGCTGCCTGGCGCCTCCTTTGGCAATGCTCCGCATCTAACTGCATCCGAGTGCTCCCCCAGACCCTGTGAGATGCTCTCACCGTCCTTTCGTGAGAGACCCCCCCAGGACCTCACCGTAAGCCCCTCTCCTCCAACATAGCCCTGCAAAAGTGAGCTGAGGTAACCCCTCCTAAAACAGGCCCCGGCAGGAGCCGCCCTCTCCTCACCGTCACAGCTCACACCTGGGGCTGCTCTGCCCCCTCATCATTCTCACGGCTCACACCTGGGGTTGGTGCCAGTCCAAGTGTGAGGGCAGGTGCAGAAAGGATTTGCTGCTCCTTCCCTGGACGGCTCATTGTCTGCACCTGACACGCTGAGGCACTGGGCTTTCCTTTCCATAGATAATAGATAGTTGATGCCAGGTGCAGGTAAACTGTCAGGGTTGGTTTTTGAAATATTTTTTTAAACTAGAAAGTGTTCCATAAGTATGCATGTGACTTTTGAGATTTGATATACGAGACTTGTTGAGCTTTTGACGGGGTACCCTTCCTTCTCGGACCGGGGTAACGGAGCAGAGGAGGCTGCTGTTCTGCTAAGTTCTTTATTTCATAGTCTCATAGTTTTCTTGAAGGCAGAGTTCAGAGGGGGCTACATGACAAAGCCAAGCAGCAACAGCAGGCAAAAACAGCCTCTTCTATATGTTCTATATGCTCCATATACTCTATATGCTTTATATACTATACACACTATACTTGATGCACTCTATACAATGTACTATACACTCTATATTTTTTCTTACAGAAGTGTGGATTATATTTGTTAACTGACCAATAAGATTAATACACGATTCTAGTTTCTCTTAACCTATCCTGGCCTGATTCTAACAGTCGTAAGCCTTACACAAGTACTACATAGGTATTACACAGATTTGCGTATGCAGTTTCTATCGGCTCTTATTGTTTATGTGAACAGTCTATCTAAAAAATATGAACAGTGTAATTCTATCTATATTTTGTCTAAAGTAAAGAATTCTGTGAAAAGGTAACACTGCTGCAGCAAGAACTGTGTTTAAGGTCTCTGCTACAGCTTTTTAATGTTTAAGGCACTTAGCATATATTTCTACTGAAGTTAAAAATCTATGTTTCTATTTCACTTTGGTGTGGCTTCATGTATCTCAGCCTGTCCAAAGGTTTAAATTCAATCCCCGTGCTTTGGCTTCCCTCTGGGCCTGAGTCCAGAGGAGCTTTTGCTCCGACAGAGACTAAATCTCTCACCGGTTTTAGAGTACTGCACTGAAAGTCTGTGCGCTTTCTCTTCTTTCCCTGTTCTGAGCGAGTTCTTTGGAACTTCTTTCTTCATTGAATTTTTTTATTTACACTTCAGCAAAATGTGGAAATAACATATACAAACACAAGTACGAATACAATCCATATACATGCTGGCAAAAGTCCAATTTACACACGGAGCAATACATGGAAATTCAGTGGCAAACACCAATACAGAACACTACAGGGCAATGCAAGCCAAATACATATCAATACAATAAAACAATGCTACTGTTTCTGGAAAGTTTATTACATTTTCTTTTATTGTTATAAGAAACCCAAAACAGCAACATGTAGAGAACATAACAGTCATCCACCACCCACACCTCCTTTAGCTTACACACAAACCCACCCTTGCTCTCATCTTGACCGCTCCACTAACCCTCGGCGCTCTATGGGAATGTGGTTCCCAGGAGCCTCCAAATCATCCTCCCTCACAAAACCCCATCGCCGGCACGGTCTGCACCCAAACCTTGGCGATGAACGTCGCCTCGCAGACCGGCCAGGACCGAAGGAAAAAAAACCTGGGGGGGGGGGGGAACAAACCTGGCTGGGGTTTTTTTAATTCAAAATTTAAAAATGTGTTGAAAAACCTGAAAGGCAAAAATCTCACATACAACATTAGAACCCATCAACACACATGCTCTCACAGGCAGACAGAAGTAGAAAGACAGACAACTCTCACAGACACACACAGTCACACACTCTTCAACTTCCTGCTTCCTTTGTTCTGCAGCCCTTACTCAAAAAACTCTACGGCTGAAGATGCTTCAGCACATCTTCCAGCTGCTGCTCCTCGACATCAAACGGTAGATTCTGGGAAAATTGGTAGCATCAGTGACCACAGAGATCCAAAGCCACCTCAGGGACCTGAGAGACAACATGAGGCGGTCAGTGAGGGGCCGAAGGCTAGGAGTTATCTCCACGCTAGGCCCATAAATTTTCTACCCAAAACCCCATAGAAAAGATATGAACCTTTAAGTTTTATAACTGTTCTTCTTAACCATTACCCTGCCAGGGCAGGGCAGCTCCAACTGCAAAGAGCACATGGACAAGGTGGTGCGCCGAATATAAGCAAAGACGACACGACGGCTTGAGATAACTCTCTGGAAGATTAATTCTTGAGCCCGATATGCTTTAAGGCAACAAAACCTACAGAACTACCGCGGTCACGTGAGGAGGGTCTAATATGCTCCATATAGAAGTCTAAGGGAATAGGATGTGAACAGAAGGCACTACCAAAAGTGAGAAGCAAGATGGATGAGAACATCTCCTGCACTTCCTCTGGTCTCAAAAAGTAAAAATGTAAAGATGCTGGAATAAGCCCAATCTGGGAAAGTACACAAGGAGAGACCCCCCCCCCCGCTGCCAATACGGCCCAGAACAATGCCGATAAAGCATCAAGACATAACAAAGCCCTAGGACACAGAAGAGGGTGGACACAAACTACACAACATAGACACAAACTACGTAACACAGAGAGAAGTTAAAACTGCCCAGCAGTTTCACCTGATGGACCCAAGATTCCTGCTGCAAGATGAGCCAGAAAGTGATGATGCCAAAGGAAAGACGGCTCTATGGCAATAGCACGTGACAGTGAAACAACTCCTTACGAGAAGTTAGTGCCAAAGCTGTTAAGAGGATGCTCAAGAAGTTCAGTAGGCCTAGAGAAAGAGGTGATGACTGCTGGGCAACCGCTCCGGACCCAAAGGCAGGCTCCTCAGGCAAAAAGATCTGCAATGACATCAAGACTCAAAGCACAAAGCTTGCAAAAACATGGGTATGGAACTGCTCTGCCCGGCAAAGGGTCAGGTGATGCTAAGGAGAAACCCTCTCCCTTTACTTCCAAGGGGCCCATCCCACTACAGCCCTCTCCTCTAAGCTAACTTCAGATTGCCTCCTGTGATTCCAAAGGTTTTTCCCTTCTCCCAGCCACCAGTCCCAGCACTTAGCTTTCAGAGATGAGAGGAAAAAATCCATCCTCAACAGAAAAGAGCATGTGGGCGCTGCGGACATCAGTACATTCCCTGTAGTCTGCTTTGGAGGCTGCGAAAATTCAGAAAGAAACTTCAGACTGCAATGAGACGTCCCAAAAATGACCCCTTCTGCAACACCCCCCTCCCTCGTAACTGCAAAGGCTAATTGCTTACCGGCCGTTTCCAAACTTCGGCTCCACACCGGCTCATGGTACCTAAGACGACAAAACAGAAAACGTGACTATCACCCTCCAGAAGATTAATCCCCAGGGCTCCTCTACACTGCTGCCCTGGCACACCTCAAATCTTCATCCGACTCTGGAGGTGGCCTGGACAATACCCGCAAAGTGAAAAGGCACATGCTTGGCACCTCAAAGGACTAAGGCAAAAGACCTGTGACATGAGATGCACAAAAGACAGAGAACGCACAATAGACACGTGACATGTACCAGGCCTGCTCTGCCCTGCGCACCTCGGCACTGTGATCAAAAGCAAGACTTAAGCTTTATGGGGCCTAAGGGGTCCCTTCTTGGGTATCCCCACCTCCAAATCTGACTCAAAAATATCTCCGGTGAGTGCCAACTCGACACCCCGCTTTCACCCCCTCTGTGGGTCACAGGTCTCGACTTACCTGTTGGATGTCTGGGGATGTCAATCTGCCTCGGGTGCAAAAGGCAGCCGCCTCACCATGCAGGCAGCTGGTGCCTCCACCGGGCTGGTTCTCTCTTAGTCAGCTACAATAAACAAAACCAAACAAACATCAGTGCATGAGCTTAGTGGCACCTCAGCCAAAACCCATCAATTCTGCCACTCACCGTCTCCTAAAAAGGCTGGAGTCCTCGGGCTGCACGCTCTGGCTGCGCTCCAAGGCCAACACCATCGTTGTAGGGTATACCTGAGTTGAGTGGAGACGAGGTGAGGTAGCATTGCTAAAACTTGAGCAGACCCGCGCTCCCCCTCCCTCCCTCCCCAACTAATTGCAACCCCTCAGCCGTTGCCAAAGGCAACCTGGATGGTACCCTCACATGGAAAAGGTAAAGGCTTCGTCACAGAGTCCCATGATACTCACAGAGTACTAACAAGGGAAGCGAGACAGGACCGTCGGCCGGTTGGTGAGGGGCACGGCACAAGACAGTGGGACAGCCTGAAACACACAAATGACAATGGATGCTTAGAGCTGTACCAGAACTTAGCGCCCAAGGAATAACATGTGGTTCTTTCCACCAATGACTTCTTACCTCATTCACTTGACCTTGACTGCTGAGATCTGGCTTTACCTCCTAAGAACAAAGACAAAGAACAATGCTGTAACACAGCCACCATTTATGTTTGCCCCGCAAAGACAAACAGTGACCGACCTTCAGGTGGGAACCCCCTCACACGGTATGGGGGGCTCTGGCATGGATTTAATCTGCCTGCATCTGCAAGAAAGTGATGACAAAAGTCAAAGGGCTGCATGAGAACTTCACAGCTCCAGCCATCTTCTGACAATCTAGAAATATCATCTAGAGGACAAACTACCTCCTACATTACAAATTTCAAGTCCCCAAGCCTTGTTCTATTACACCGATATGCCAGGGTATGCAGCAGGGCAGAGCAGCTCTGGGCCAAACCCATGCAGGCACCCATGACAGAGGAGATGACAAACGAGAGGATACAACAAGGAGAGAGAACTCAGGGTGGAAAGCATGACTGCAAGCACATCAAAGGGCTAAGGCAAAAGACCTGTGACACAGGACACCCAAAAGACATGGCATGCACTATAGACAAGTGACACAACATGCACTGCGATTGCTCTGCCCTGTGCACCTCAGCATTGTCATCAAATGTGAGACTTTCACTTTATGCGGCCTAAGGCACCCCTTCTTGGGTATCCCCATCTCCAAAGCTGACGCAAAAATCCCTCCCGGCGAAGCCCGACTCGATACTCCGCTTTCATCCCCTTGACTTATCTCTCAGACATCCTGAGATGTGAATCCACCTGGGACGCAAAAGAAGACCGCCTCACCATCCTGGAAGCTCCTACCATTGCCGGGCTTTTGTCTTTTAGACGGCTACAATAACAAAAGCCAAACATCGGTACAGGAACTTCGTGGCACATTGGCCAAGCCCCCAACAGTTCCACTACTCACCGTCTCCTAAGAAGGCCGGGGTCCTTGGGCCCCACGCTTTGGCCACGCCCCAAGGGCAATACCGTCATCGCAGGGTAGACCTGAGTTAAGAGGAGAGGAGGTGATGCGGGACTGCTGAAACTTGAGCGGACCCTCGCTCCCTCCCTCTCCAACCCCAACTTGCCGCAACTCCTCGGCCGTCGCCAAAGGCTACCGGGACGATACCTTCGCATGGAAAAGGTAAAGGCTTCATCGCAGAGTCCCATGATACTTGCGGAGGACTCACGAGGGCAGCAAGACAAGTCTGTCAGCCAGTCGGCGAGGAGTTCGGTGTAATACAAGGGGACTACCTGAAACACACAAATGACAATGGATGCTTAGAGCTGTACCAGAACTTGGCACCCAAGGCATAACAAGTGGTTCTTTCCACCAGTGACTTCTTACCTCATTCACTTGACCTTGACTGCTAAGATCTGGCTTTACCTCCTAAGAACAAAGACAAAGAACAATCCTGTAACACAGCCACCATTTATGTTTGCCCTGCAAAGACAAACAGTGACCGACCTTCAGGTGGGAACCCCCTCACACGGTATGGGGCGCTCTGCCGCAGATTTAATCCGTCTGCATCTGCAAGAAAGTGATGACAAAAGTCAAAGAGCTGCAATAGAACTTCACAGCTCCAGCCATCCTGTATCAGTCTAGGAATACCATCTTGAGGCCAAACTACAACCTACCCCACAAATTCCACATCCCCAGGCCTTGTCCTATTACACCCATACTCCACAGTATGCATCAGGGCAGAGCAGCTCTGGGCCAAACCCACTCAGGCACCCGTGACACAGAAGATGACAAACAAGGGGACACAACAAGGAGAGAAAACTCTAGGCTAGATGATCACAAGGACCGAGCAAATGAGGAATGAGATGACCACGGCGAGACTGACGGTGAGCCAACGAGGCTGCAAGAACCCTGGCAGAAGAGGATGATAACAGAAGGATTTATTCCAAGAACCGCAAAGATGGATGCCCGAGAATTGGACGGGTGGAATCCTCTAGCTATCTCCACATTCTTACAAGCCTTCATCCTCTATAATGGATCATTGCAGGGCACAGCTGACAATGCAGCTCAGAACAAGACCTGAAAAGACACCCGACTCAATGTCGCTGAAGAGAGACGTGATCCTGATGCACCTCCAAGCTCACGAGTCAAAGGATCAATGGTATCGGCACCACACTGAGGAACACCAAGAACAGAGATGCTAAGAATAATGCCCAGTGTTTGCGATAAGCATCTCAAAGGGCTAAGGCAAAAGACCTGTGACATGAGATGCACAAAAGACAGAGAACGCACAATAGACAGGTGACATGTACCAGGCCTGCTCTGCCCTGCGCACCTCGGCACTGTGATCAAAAGCAAGACTTAAGCTTTATGGGGCCTAAGGGGCCCCTTCTTGGGTATCCCCACCTCCAAATCTGACTCAAAAATACCTCCTGGTGAGTCCCAACTCAACACCCTGCTTTCACCCCTACTGTGGGTCACAGGTCTCAACTTATCTCTTGGATGTCTGGGGATGTCAATCTGCCTCAGGTGCAAAAGAAGGCTGCATCACCATGCAGGAAGCTCGTGCCTTCACCGGGCTGGTTCTCTCTTAGTCAGCTACAATAAAGAAAACCTGACAAACATCAGTGCATGAACTTAGTGGCACCTCAGCCAAAACCTGTCAATTCTGCCACTCACCGTCTCCTAAAAAGGCTGGCCTCCTCAGGCCGCACGCTTTGGCCACGCTCTGAGGCCAACGCCATCGTCATCGTCACAGAGTATACCTGGGTTAAGAGGAGACGAGGTGATGCGGCATTGCCGAAACTTGAGTGGGCCCTCGCTCCTCCCTCCCTCTGCAACTCACTGCAACTACCTGGCCATTGCTGAAGGCAACCTGGACGGCACGTTCAAATGGAAAAGGTAAAGGCGTCGTCACAGAGTCCTGTAATACTTCCGGAGGGCTAACGACAGCGGCGAGCCAGGTCCATCAGCCAGTTGGCAAGGAGTTTCACCATAATACAAGGGGACTGCCTAAAGCACACAAATGACAATGGATGCTTAAAGCTTAGAGTGACAGAACTTGGCATCAAAACAATAACCACCGGTTCAGTACACAGGTCACCACTTACCTCACTAACTCAACTTTGACTGCTGAGATCTGGCATTACCTGCTAAAAACAAAGACAAAGAACGATCCTGTAACACAGCCACCAGTTACACTTGCCCCACAAACAAACGGTGACTGACCTTCCTGCAGGAAACCCCCTCACCTGGTATGGGGCGCTATGCCACGGATTTAATCTGTCTGCATCTGCAAGAAAGTGATGACAAAAGTCAAAGTGCTGCATGAGAACTTCACAGCTCCAGCCATCTTCTGACAACCTAGGAATATCATCTAGACGCCAGACTACACCCTACATTACGGATTTAAAGACCTTGGGCCTTGTTCTATTACACCTATATGCCAGAGTATGCAGCAGGGCAGAGCAGCTCTGGGCCATTCCATGCAGGCACCCGTGACACAGGAGACGACAAAAGAGGGGATGCAACGAGGAGAGAGAACTCTCAGCGAAAAGCGTGACTGCAAGCACATCAAAGGGCTAAGGCAAAAGACCCGTGACACAAGATGCCCAAAAGACACGGCATGCACAATAGACAAGTGACGCAAGATGCACTGCGATTGCTCTGCCCTGCGCACCTCAGCATTGCGATCAAATGTGAGGCTTTCCCATTATGCGGGCTAAGGGGCCCCTCCTTGGACATCCCCATCTCCAAAGCTGACTCAAAACTCCCTCCCAGCAAGCCCCGACCCGACACCCCGCTTTCATTCCCTCCGTGGGTCATATCCCTCAACTTATCTCTCGGACATCTGGGGATGTGAATCTTCCTGGGGCGCAAAAGAAGGCGGCCTCTCGCCGGCCCAGAAGCTCCTGCCATTGCCAGGCTGTTGTCTCTCAGTCAGCTACAATAAAGACAACCAAACACCGGTATATTAGCTTAGTGGCATGTCAGCCAAAACCCAACAATTCCACTACTCACCGTTCACTAAGAGAGCCCGGGTCCTCAGGCCGCACGCTCTGGCCACGCTCCAAGGCCGACGCCATCATCGCAGGGTATACCTGGGTTGAGCGGAGACGAGGTTATGCAGCATTGCTGAAACTTGAGTGGACCCTTGTTCCCCCTCCCTCCCCGACATGCTGCAACTCCTCGGCCGTTGCTGAAGGCTACCCAGACGGTACCTTCGCATGGAAAAGGTAAAGGCTTCATCGCAGAGTCCCATGATACTTGCAGAGGACTCACAAGGGCAGCGAGCCAGGTCCATCAGCCAGTCGGTGAGGGGTTTCAGCGTAATACAAGGGGACCACCTGAAACACACAAATGACAGTGGATGCTTAGAGCTGTACCAGAACTTGACACCCAAGGCATACCAAGTGGTTCTTTCCACCAGTGACTTCTTACCTCATTCACTTGACCTTGACTGCCGAGATCTGGCTTTACCTCCTAAGAACAAAGACAAAGAACAATGCTGTAACAAAGCCACCAGTCACACTTGCTGAGGAAACACAAACAGTGACTGACCTTCCTGTGCGAACCCCGTCACCCGGTATAGGGCGCTCTGGCACGGATTTAATCTGTCTGCTCCTGCAAGAAAGTGATGACAAAAGTCAAAGGGCTGCATGAGAGCTTCACAGCTCCAGCCATCTTCTGACAATCTAGAAATATCATCTAGAGGACAAACTGCACCCTACATTACAAATTTCAAGTCCCCAAGCCTAGTTCTATTACACCGATATGCCAGGGTATGCAGCAGGGCAGAGCAGCTCTGGGCCAAACCCATGCAGGCACCCATGACAGAGGAGATGACAAACGAGAGGATACAACAAGGAGAGAGAACTCAGGGTGGAAAGCATGACTGCAAGCACATCAAAGGGCTAAGGCAAAAGACCTGTGACACAGGACACCCAAAAGACATGGCATGCACTATAGACAAGTGACACAACATGCACTGCGATTGCTCTGCCCTGTGCACCTCAGCATTGTCATCAAATGTGAGACTTTCACTTTATGCGGCCTAAGGCACCCCTTCTTGGGTATCCCCATCTCCAAAGCTGACGCAAAAATCCCTCCCGGCGAAGCCCGACTCGATGCTCCGCTTTCATCCCCTTGACTTATCTCTCAGACATCCTGAGATGTGAATCCACCTGGGACGCAAAAGAAGACCGCCTCACCATCCTGGAAGCTCCTACCATTGCCGGGCTTTTGTCTTTTAGACGGCTACAATAACAAAAGCCAAACATCGGTACAGGAACTTCGTGGCACATTGGCCAAGCCCCCAACAGTTCCACTACTCACCGTCTCCTAAGAAGGCCGGGGTCCTTGGGCCCCACGCTTTGGCCACGCCCCAAGGGCAATACCGTCATCGCAGGGTAGACCTGAGTTAAGAGGAGAGGAGGTGATGCGGGACTGCTGAAACTTGAGCGGACCCTCGCTCCCTCCCTCTCCAACCCCAACTTGCCGCAACTCCTCGGCCGTCGCCAAAGGCTACCGGGACGATACCTTCGCATGGAAAAGGTAAAGGCTTCATCGCAGAGTCCCATGATACTTGCGGAGGACTCACGAGGGCAGCAAGACAAGTCTGTCAGCCAGTCGGCGAGGAGTTCGGTGTAATACAAGGGGACTACCTGAAACACACAAATGACAATGGATGCTTAGAGCTGTACCAGAACTTGGCACCCAAGGCATAACAAGTGGTTCTTTCCACCAGTGACTTCTTACCTCATTCACTTGACCTTGACTGCTAAGATCTGGCTTTACCTCCTAAGAACAAAGACAAAGAACAATCCTGTAACACAGCCACCATTTATGTTTGCCCTGCAAAGACAAACAGTGACCGACCTTCAGGTGGGAACCCCCTCACACGGTATGGGGCGCTCTGCCGCAGATTTAATCCGTCTGCATCTGCAAGAAAGTGATGACAAAAGTCAAAGAGCTGCAATAGAACTTCACAGCTCCAGCCATCCTGTATCAGTCTAGGAATACCATCTTGAGGCCAAACTACAACCTACCCCACAAATTCCACATCCCCAGGCCTTGTCCTATTACACCCATACTCCACAGTATGCATCAGGGCAGAGCAGCTCTGGGCCAAACCCACTCAGGCACCCGTGACACAGAAGATGACAAACAAGGGGACACAACAAGGAGAGAAAACTCTAGGCTAGATGATCACAAGGACCGAGCAAATGAGGAATGAGATGACCACGGCGAGACTGACGGTGAGCCAACGAGGCTGCAAGAACCCTGGCAGAAGAGGATGATAACAGAAGGATTTATTCCAAGAACCGCAAAGATGGATGCCCGAGAATTGGACGGGTGGAATCCTCTAGCTATCTCCACATTCTTACAAGCCTTCATCCTCTATAATGGATCATTGCAGGGCACAGCTGACAATGCAGCTCAGAACAAGACCTGAAAAGACACCCGACTCAATGTCGCTGAAGAGAGACGTGATCCTGATGCACCTCCAAGCTCACGAGTCAAAGGATCAATGGTATCGGCACCACACTGAGGAACACCAAGAACAGAGATGCTAAGAATAATGCCCAGTGTTTGCGATAAGCATCTCAAAGGGCTAAGGCAAAAGACCTGTGACATGAGATGCACAAAAGACAGAGAACGCACAATAGACAGGTGACATGTACCAGGCCTGCTCTGCCCTGCGCACCTCGGCACTGTGATCAAAAGCAAGACTTAAGCTTTATGGGGCCTAAGGGGCCCCTTCTTGGGTATCCCCACCTCCAAATCTGACTCAAAAATACCTCCTGGTGAGTCCCAACTCAACACCCTGCTTTCACCCCTACTGTGGGTCACAGGTCTCAACTTATCTCTTGGATGTCTGGGGATGTCAATCTGCCTCGGGTGCAAAAGAAGGCTGCATCACCATGCGGGAAGCTCGTGCCTTCACCGGGCTGGTTCTCTCTTAGTCAGCTACAATAAAGAAAACCTGACAAACATCAGTGCATGAACTTAGTGGCACCTCAGCCAAAACCTGTCGATTCTGCCACTCACCGTCTCCTAAAAAGGATGGCCTCCTCAGGCCGCACGCTTTGGCCACGCTCTGAGGCCAACACCATCGTCATCGTCACAGAGTATACCTGGGTTAAGAGGAGACGAGGTGATGCAGCATTGCCGAAACTTGAGTGGGCCCTCGCTCCTCCCTCCCTCCGCAACTCACTGCAACTACCTGGCCGTTGCCGAAGGCAACCTGGACGGCACGTTCAAATGGAAAAGGTAAAGGCTTCGTCACAGAGTCCTGTAATACTTCCGGCGGGCTAACGACAGCGGCGAGCCAGGTCCATCAGCCAGTTGGCAAGGAGTTTCACCATAATACATGGGGACTGCCTGAAGCACACAAATGACAATGGATGCTTAAAGCTTAGAGTGCCAGAACTTGGCATCGAAACAGTAACAACCCGTTAAGTACACCGGTCACCACTTACCTCGCTAACTCGACTTTGACTGCTGACATCTGGCTTTACCTCCTAAGAACAAAGACAAAGAACAATGCTGTAACACAGCCACCATTAACACTTGTCCCACAAACAAACGCTGACTGACCTTCCTGCAGGAAACCCCCTCACCCGGTATGGGGCGCTCTGCCACGGATTTAATCTGTCTGCACCTGCAAGAAAGTGATGACAAAAGTCAAAGTGCTGCATGAGAACTTCACAGCTCCAGCCATCTTCTGACAACCTAGGAATATCATCTAGACGCCAGACTACACCCTACATTACGGATTTAAAGGCCTTGGGCCTTGTTCTATTACACCTATATGCCGGAGTATGCAGCAGGGCAGAGCAGCTCTGGGCCATTCCATGCAGGCACCCGTGACACAGGAGACGACAAAAGAGGGGATGCAATGAGGAGAGAGAACTCTCAGCGAAAAGCGTGACTGCAAGCACATCAAAGGGCTAAGGCAAAAGACCTGTGACACAAGATGCCCAAAAGACACGGCATGCACAATAGACAAGTGACGCAAGATGCACTGCGATTGCTCTGCCCTGCGCACCTCAGCATTGCGATCAAATGTGAGGCTTTCCCATTATGCGGGCTAAGGGGCCCCTTCTTGGACATCCCCATCTCCAAAGCTGACTCAAAACTCCCTCCCAGCAAGCCCCGACCCGACACCCCGCTTTCATTCCCTCCGTGGGTCATATCCCTCAACTTATCTCTCGGACATCTGGGGATGTGAATCTTCCTGGGGCGCAAAAGAAGGCGGCCTCTCGCCGGCCCAGAAGCTCCTGCCATTGCCAGGCTGTTGTCTCTCAGTCAGCTACAATAAAGACAACCAAACATCAGTATATGAGCTTAGTGGCATGTCAGCCAAAACCCAACAATTCCACTACTCACCGTCTACTAAGAGAGCCCGGGTCCTCAGGCCGCGCGCTCTGGCCGCGCTCCAAGGCCGACGCCATCATCGCAGGGTGTACCTGGGTTGAGCGGAGACGAGGTTATGCAGCATTGCTGAAACTTGAGTGGACCCTTGTTCCCCCTCCCTCCCCGACATGCTGCAACTCCTCGGCCATTGCTGAAGGCTACCCAGACGGCACCTTCGCATGGAAAAGGTAAAGGCTTCATCGCAGAATCCCATGATACTTGCAGAGGACTCACGAGGGCAGCGAGCCAGGTCCATCAGCCAGTCGGTGAGGGGTTTCAGCGTAATACAAGGGGACCGCCTGAAACACACAAATGACAGTGGATGCTTAGAGCTGTACCAGAACTTGGCACCCAAGGCATACCAAGTGGTTCTTTCCACCAGTGACTTCTTACCTCATTCACTTGACCTTGACTGCTGAGATCTGGCTTTACCTCCTAAGAACAAAGACAAAGAACAATGCTGTAACACAGCCACCAGTTACACTTGCTGTGCAAACACAAACGGTGACTGACCTTCCTGCAGGAAACCCCCTCACACGGAATGGGGTGCTCTGCCATGGATTTAATCCGTCTGCATCTGCAAGAAAGTGATGAGAAAAGTCAAAGTGCTGCATGAGAACTTCACAGCTCCAGCCATCCTGTGTCAATCTAGGAATATCATCTAGAGGCCAAACTACACTCTACATTACAGATTTAAAGGCCCCAAGCCTTGTTCACTTACACCGATATGCCAGGGTATGCAGCAGGGCAGAGCGTCTCTGGGCCAAACCCATGCAGGCACCCATGACACAGGAGATGACAAACTGGGGGATGCAACAAGGAGAGAGATCTCAGGGTGGAAAACATGACTGCAAGCACATCAAAGGGCTGAGGCAAAAGACCTGCGACACAAGATGCCCAAAAGACACAGAATGTACCATAGACAATTGACACAACATGCACTGAGACAGCTCTGCCCTGCGCACCTCAGCATTGTCATCAAATGTGAGACTTTCCCTTTATGCTGGCTAAGACACCCCTTCTTGCGTATCCCCATCTCCAAAGCTGACGCAAAAATCCCTCCCGGCGAGGCCCGACTCGATACTCCGCTTTCATCCCCTTGACTTATCTCTCAGACGTCCTGAGATGTAAATCCACCTGGGACGCAAAAGAAGACCGCATCACCATCCGGGAAGCTCCTGCCATCGCCAGGCTGGTGTCGCTTAGTCAGCGATAATAAAGAAAACCAAACATCAGTACAGGAACTTCATGGCACATTGGCCAAACCCCAACAATTCTACTACTCACCATCTCCTAAGAAGGCCAGGGTCCTCGGGCCACACGCTTTGGCCACACCTCAAGGCCGACACCATCATCACAGGGTATACCTGAGTTAAGAGGAGACAAGGAGATGCGGCATTGCTGACACTTGAGTGGACCCTCGCTCCACCTCCCTCTCTCCCTGACTTGCCGCAACTCCTCGGCCATTGCTGAAGGCTACCAGGATGGTACCTTCACATGGAAAAGGTAAAGGCTTCGTCACAGAGTCCCATGATACGTGCAGAGGACTCATGAGGGCAGAGAGCCGAGTCCATCAGTCAGTCGGTGAGGAGTTCTGCATAATACAAGGGGACTGCCTGAAACACACAAATGACAATGGATACTTAGAGCTGTACCAGAACTTGGCACCCAAGGAATAACAAGTGGTTCTTACCACCAGTGACTTCTTACCTTGTTCACTTGACCTTGACTGCTAAGATCTAGCATTACTTCCTAAAAAAAAAAAAAAAAAGTCAGAACAGCGCTGTAACATAGCCACCATTTATGCTTGACCTGCAAACACAAACAGTGACTGACCTGCCTGCGGGAACCCACTTACCCGGTACGGGGCGCTCAGCCACGGATTTTATCAGTCTGCATCTGCAAGAAAATGATGACCAAAGTCAAAGAGCTGCATTAGAACTTCACAGCTCCAGCAATCCTGTGTCAATCTAGGAATATCATCTAGAGGCCAAACTACACCCTACATCACAAATTACAAGTCCCTAGGCCTTACCCTATTACACCCATATGCCAAACCATGCAGCAGGGCAGAGCAGCTCTGGGACAAACCCACTCAGGCACCTGTGACACAGGAGATGACAAACAAGGGGACCCAACAAGGAGGAAAAACTCTGGGCTAGATGATCACAAGGACCAAGCAAATGAGGAATGAGATGACTGCGGCGAGACCGACGATGCGCCAACAAGGCTGCAAGAACCCTGGCAGAAGAGGATGATAACAGAAGGACTTATTCCAAGAACCACAAAGATGGATGCCCGAGAATTGGACGGGTGGAATCCTCTAGCTAGCTTCACATTCTTACAAGCCTTCATCCTCTATAATGGATCATTGCAGTGCACAGCTGACAATGCAGCTCAGAACAAGACCTGAAAAGACACCCGACTCAATGTCACTGAAGAGAGACGTGATCCTGATGCACCTCCAAGCTCACGAGTCAAAGGATCAATGGTATCGGCACCACACTGAGGAACACCAAGAACAGAGATGCTAAGAATAATGCCCAGTGTTTGCGATAAGCATCTCAAAGGGCTAAGGCAAAAGACCTGTGACATGAGATGCACAAAAGACAGAGAACGCACAATAGACAGGTGACATGTACCAGGCCTGCTCTGCCCTGCGCACCTCGGCACTGTGATCAAAAGCAAGACTTAAGCTTTATGGGGCCTAAGGGGCCCCTTCTTGGGTATCCCCACCTCCAAATCTGACTCAAAAATACCTCCTGGTGAGTCCCAACTCAACACCCTGCTTTCACCCCTACTGTGGGTCACAGGTCTCAACTTATCTCTTGGATGTCTGGGGATGTCAATCTGCCTCGGGTGCAAAAGAAGGCTGCATCACCATGCGGGAAGCTCGTGCCTTCACCGGGCTGGTTCTCTCTTAGTCAGCTACAATAAAGAAAACCTGACAAACATCAGTGCATGAACTTAGTGGCACCTCAGCCAAAACCTGTCGATTCTGCCACTCACCGTCTCCTAAAAAGGATGGCCTCCTCAGGCCGCACGCTTTGGCCACGCTCTGAGGCCAACACCATCGTCATCGTCACAGAGTATACCTGGGTTAAGAGGAGACGAGGTGATGCAGCATTGCCGAAACTTGAGTGGGCCCTCGCTCCTCCCTCCCTCCGCAACTCACTGCAACTACCTGGCCGTTGCCGAAGGCAACCTGGACGGCACGTTCAAATGGAAAAGGTAAAGGCTTCGTCACAGAGTCCTGTAATACTTCCGGCGGGCTAACGACAGCGGCGAGCCAGGTCCATCAGCCAGTTGGCAAGGAGTTTCACCATAATACATGGGGACTGCCTGAAGCACACAAATGACAATGGATGCTTAAAGCTTAGAGTGCCAGAACTTGGCATCGAAACAGTAACAACCCGTTAAGTACACCGGTCACCACTTACCTCGCTAACTCGACTTTGACTGCTGACATCTGGCTTTACCTCCTAAAAACAAAGACAAAGAACAATGCTGTAACACAGCCACCAATTACACTTGCCCCGCAAACAAACGGTGACTGACCTTCCTGCAGGAAACCCCCTCACCCGGTATGGGGCGCTCTGCCACGGATTTAATCTGTCTGCATCTGCAAGAAAGTGATGACAAAAGTCAAAGTGCTGCATGAGAACTTCACAGCTCCAGCCATCTTCTGACAACCTAGGAATATCATCTAGACGCCAGACTACACCCTACATTACGGATTTAAAGGCCTTGGGCCTTGTTCTATTACACCTATATGCCGGAGTATGCAGCAGGGCAGAGCAGCTCTGGGCCATTCCATGCAGGCACCCGTGACACAGGAGACGACAAAAGAGGGGATGCAATGAGGAGAGAGAACTCTCAGCGAAAAGCGTGACTGCAAGCACATCAAAGGGCTAAGGCAAAAGACCTGTGACACAAGATGCCCAAAAGACACGGCATGCACAATAGACAAGTGACGCAAGATGCACTGCGATTGCTCTGCCCTGCGCACCTCAGCATTGCGATCAAATGTGAGGCTTTCCCATTATGCGGGCTAAGGGGCCCCTTCTTGGACATCCCCATCTCCAAAGCTGACTCAAAACTCCCTCCCAGCAAGCCCCGACCCGACACCCCGCTTTCATTCCCTCCGTGGGTCATATCCCTCAACTTATCTCTCGGACATCTGGGGATGTGAATCTTCCTGGGGCGCAAAAGAAGGCGGCCTCTCGCCGGCCCAGAAGCTCCTGCCATTGCCAGGCTGTTGTCTCTCAGTCAGCTACAATAAAGACAACCAAACATCAGTATATGAGCTTAGTGGCATGTCAGCCAAAACCCAACAATTCCACTACTCACCGTCTACTAAGAGAGCCCGGGTCCTCAGGCCGCGCGCTCTGGCCGCGCTCCAAGGCCGACGCCATCATCGCAGGGTGTACCTGGGTTGAGCGGAGACGAGGTTATGCAGCATTGCTGAAACTTGAGTGGACCCTTGTTCCCCCTCCCTCCCCGACATGCTGCAACTCCTCGGCCATTGCTGAAGGCTACCCAGACGGCACCTTCGCATGGAAAAGGTAAAGGCTTCATCGCAGAATCCCATGATACTTGCAGAGGACTCACGAGGGCAGCGAGCCAGGTCCATCAGCCAGTCGGTGAGGGGTTTCAGCGTAATACAAGGGGACCGCCTGAAACACACAAATGACAGTGGATGCTTAGAGCTGTACCAGAACTTGGCACCCAAGGCATACCAAGTGGTTCTTTCCACCAGTGACTTCTTACCTCATTCACTTGACCTTGACTGCCGAGATCTGGCTTTACCTCCTAAGAAAAAAGACAAAGAACAATGCTGTAACACAGCCACCAGTTACACTTGCTGTGCAAACACAAACGGTGACTGACCTTCCTGCAGGAAACCCCCTCACACGGAATGGGGTGCTCTGCCATGGATTTAATCCGTCTGCATCTGCAAGAAAGTGATGAGAAAAGTCAAAGTGCTGCATGAGAACTTCACAGCTCCAGCCATCCTGTGTCAATCTAGGAATATCATCTAGAGGCCAAACTACACTCTACATTACAGATTTAAAGGCCCCAAGCCTTGTTCACTTACACCGATATGCCAGGGTATGCAGCAGGGCAGAGCGTCTCTGGGCCAAACCCATGCAGGCACCCATGACACAGGAGATGACAAACTGGGGGATGCAACAAGGAGAGAGATCTCAGGGTGGAAAACATGACTGCAAGCACATCAAAGGGCTGAGGCAAAAGACCTGCGACACAAGATGCCCAAAAGACACAGAATGTACCATAGACAATTGACACAACATGCACTGAGACAGCTCTGCCCTGCGCACCTCAGCATTGTCATCAAATGTGAGACTTTCCCTTTATGCTGGCTAAGACACCCCTTCTTGCGTATCCCCATCTCCAAAGCTGACGCAAAAATCCCTCCCGGCGAGGCCCGACTCGATACTCCGCTTTCATCCCCTTGACTTATCTCTCAGACGTCCTGAGATGTAAATCCACCTGGGACGCAAAAGAAGACCGCATCACCATCCGGGAAGCTCCTGCCATCGCCAGGCTGGTGTCGCTTAGTCAGCGATAATAAAGAAAACCAAACATCAGTACAGGAACTTCATGGCACATTGGCCAAACCCCAACAATTCTACTACTCACCATCTCCTAAGAAGGCCAGGGTCCTCGGGCCACACGCTTTGGCCACACCTCAAGGCCGACACCATCATCACAGGGTATACCTGAGTTAAGAGGAGACAAGGAGATGCGGCATTGCTGACACTTGAGTGGACCCTCGCTCCACCTCCCTCTCTCCCTGACTTGCCGCAACTCCTCGGCCATTGCTGAAGGCTACCAGGATGGTACCTTCACATGGAAAAGGTAAAGGCTTCGTCACAGAGTCCCATGATACGTGCAGAGGACTCATGAGGGCAGAGAGCCGAGTCCATCAGTCAGTCGGTGAGGAGTTCTGCATAATACAAGGGGACTGCCTGAAACACACAAATGACAATGGATACTTAGAGCTGTACCAGAACTTGGCACCCAAGGAATAACAAGTGGTTCTTACCACCAGTGACTTCTTACCTTGTTCACTTGACCTTGACTGCTAAGATCTAGCATTACTTCCTAAAAAAAAAAAAAAAAAGTCAGAACAGCGCTGTAACATAGCCACCATTTATGCTTGACCTGCAAACACAAACAGTGACTGACCTGCCTGCGGGAACCCACTTACCCGGTACGGGGCGCTCAGCCACGGATTTTATCAGTCTGCATCTGCAAGAAAATGATGACCAAAGTCAAAGAGCTGCATTAGAACTTCACAGCTCCAGCAATCCTGTGTCAATCTAGGAATATCATCTAGAGGCCAAACTACACCCTACATCACAAATTACAAGTCCCTAGGCCTTACCCTATTACACCCATATGCCAAACCATGCAGCAGGGCAGAGCAGCTCTGGGACAAACCCACTCAGGCACCTGTGACACAGGAGATGACAAACAAGGGGACCCAACAAGGAGGAAAAACTCTGGGCTAGATGATCACAAGGACCAAGCAAATGAGGAATGAGATGACTGCGGCGAGACCGACGATGCGCCAACAAGGCTGCAAGAACCCTGGCAGAAGAGGATGATAACAGAAGGACTTATTCCAAGAACCACAAAGATGGATGCCCGAGAATTGGACGGGTGGAATCCTCTAGCTAGCTTCACATTCTTACAAGCCTTCATCCTCTATAATGGATCATTGCAGTGCACAGCTGACAATGCAGCTCAGAACAAGACCTGAAAAGACACCCGACTCAATGTCACTGAAGAGAGACGTGATCCTGATGCACCTCCAAGCTCACGAGTCAAAGGATCAATGGTATCGGCACCACACTGAGGAACACCAAGAACAGAGATGCTAAGAATAATGCCCAGTGTTTGCGATAAGCATCTCAAAGGGCTAAGGCAAAAGACCTGTGACATGAGATGCACAAAAGACAGAGAACGCACAATAGACAGGTGACATGTACCAGGCCTGCTCTGCCCTGCGCACCTCGGCACTGTGATCAAAAGCAAGACTTAAGCTTTATGGGGCCTAAGGGGCCCCTTCTTGGGTATCCCCACCTCCAAATCTGACTCAAAAATACCTCCTGGTGAGTCCCAACTCAACACCCTGCTTTCACCCCTACTGTGGGTCACAGGTCTCAACTTATCTCTTGGATGTCTGGGGATGTCAATCTGCCTCGGGTGCAAAAGAAGGCTGCATCACCATGCGGGAAGCTCGTGCCTTCACCGGGCTGGTTCTCTCTTAGTCAGCTACAATAAAGAAAACCTGACAAACATCAGTGCATGAACTTAGTGGCACCTCAGCCAAAACCTGTCGATTCTGCCACTCACCGTCTCCTAAAAAGGATGGCCTCCTCAGGCCGCACGCTTTGGCCACGCTCTGAGGCCAACACCATCGTCATCGTCACAGAGTATACCTGGGTTAAGAGGAGACGAGGTGATGCAGCATTGCCGAAACTTGAGTGGGCCCTCGCTCCTCCCTCCCTCCGCAACTCACTGCAACTACCTGGCCGTTGCCGAAGGCAACCTGGACGGCACGTTCAAATGGAAAAGGTAAAGGCTTCGTCACAGAGTCCTGTAATACTTCCGGCGGGCTAACGACAGCGGCGAGCCAGGTCCATCAGCCAGTTGGCAAGGAGTTTCACCATAATACATGGGGACTGCCTGAAGCACACAAATGACAATGGATGCTTAAAGCTTAGAGTGCCAGAACTTGGCATCGAAACAGTAACAACCCGTTAAGTACACCGGTCACCACTTACCTCGCTAACTCGACTTTGACTGCTGACATCTGGCTTTACCTCCTAAAAACAAAGACAAAGAACAATGCTGTAACACAGCCACCAATTACACTTGCCCCGCAAACAAACGGTGACTGACCTTCCTGCAGGAAACCCCCTCACCCGGTATGGGGCGCTCTGCCACGGATTTAATCTGTCTGCATCTGCAAGAAAGTGATGACAAAAGTCAAAGTGCTGCATGAGAACTTCACAGCTCCAGCCATCTTCTGACAACCTAGGAATATCATCTAGACGCCAGACTACACCCTACATTACGGATTTAAAGGCCTTGGGCCTTGTTCTATTACACCTATATGCCGGAGTATGCAGCAGGGCAGAGCAGCTCTGGGCCATTCCATGCAGGCACCCGTGACACAGGAGACGACAAAAGAGGGGATGCAATGAGGAGAGAGAACTCTCAGCGAAAAGCGTGACTGCAAGCACATCAAAGGGCTAAGGCAAAAGACCTGTGACACAAGATGCCCAAAAGACACGGCATGCACAATAGACAAGTGACGCAAGATGCACTGCGATTGCTCTGCCCTGCGCACCTCAGCATTGCGATCAAATGTGAGGCTTTCCCATTATGCGGGCTAAGGGGCCCCTTCTTGGACATCCCCATCTCCAAAGCTGACTCAAAACTCCCTCCCAGCAAGCCCCGACCCGACACCCCGCTTTCATTCCCTCCGTGGGTCATATCCCTCAACTTATCTCTCGGACATCTGGGGATGTGAATCTTCCTGGGGCGCAAAAGAAGGCGGCCTCTCGCCGGCCCAGAAGCTCCTGCCATTGCCAGGCTGTTGTCTCTCAGTCAGCTACAATAAAGACAACCAAACATCAGTATATGAGCTTAGTGGCATGTCAGCCAAAACCCAACAATTCCACTACTCACCGTCTACTAAGAGAGCCCGGGTCCTCAGGCCGCGCGCTCTGGCCGCGCTCCAAGGCCGACGCCATCATCGCAGGGTGTACCTGGGTTGAGCGGAGACGAGGTTATGCAGCATTGCTGAAACTTGAGTGGACCCTTGTTCCCCCTCCCTCCCCGACATGCTGCAACTCCTCGGCCATTGCTGAAGGCTACCCAGACGGCACCTTCGCATGGAAAAGGTAAAGGCTTCATCGCAGAATCCCATGATACTTGCAGAGGACTCACGAGGGCAGCGAGCCAGGTCCATCAGCCAGTCGGTGAGGGGTTTCAGCGTAATACAAGGGGACCGCCTGAAACACACAAATGACAGTGGATGCTTAGAGCTGTACCAGAACTTGGCACCCAAGGCATACCAAGTGGTTCTTTCCACCAGTGACTTCTTACCTCATTCACTTGACCTTGACTGCCGAGATCTGGCTTTACCTCCTAAGAACAAAGACAAAGAACAATGCTGTAACACAGCCACCAGTTACACTTGCTGTGCAAACACAAACGGTGACTGACCTTCCTGCAGGAAACCCCCTCACACGGAATGGGGTGCTCTGCCATGGATTTAATCCGTCTGCATCTGCAAGAAAGTGATGAGAAAAGTCAAAGTGCTGCATGAGAACTTCACAGCTCCAGCCATCCTGTGTCAATCTAGGAATATCATCTAGAGGCCAAACTACACTCTACATTACAGATTTAAAGGCCCCAAGCCTTGTTCACTTACACCGATATGCCAGGGTATGCAGCAGGGCAGAGCGTCTCTGGGCCAAACCCATGCAGGCACCCATGACACAGGAGATGACAAACTGGGGGATGCAACAAGGAGAGAGATCTCAGGGTGGAAAACATGACTGCAAGCACATCAAAGGGCTGAGGCAAAAGACCTGCGACACAAGATGCCCAAAAGACACAGAATGTACCATAGACAATTGACACAACATGCACTGAGACAGCTCTGCCCTGCGCACCTCAGCATTGTCATCAAATGTGAGACTTTCCCTTTATGCTGGCTAAGACACCCCTTCTTGCGTATCCCCATCTCCAAAGCTGACGCAAAAATCCCTCCCGGCGAGGCCCGACTCGATACTCCGCTTTCATCCCCTTGACTTATCTCTCAGACGTCCTGAGATGTAAATCCACCTGGGACGCAAAAGAAGACCGCATCACCATCCGGGAAGCTCCTGCCATCGCCAGGCTGGTGTCGCTTAGTCAGCGATAATAAAGAAAACCAAACATCAGTACAGGAACTTCATGGCACATTGGCCAAACCCCAACAATTCTACTACTCACCATCTCCTAAGAAGGCCAGGGTCCTCGGGCCACACGCTTTGGCCACACCTCAAGGCCGACACCATCATCACAGGGTATACCTGAGTTAAGAGGAGACAAGGAGATGCGGCATTGCTGAAACTTGAGTGGACCCTCGCTCCACCTCCCTCTCTCCCTGACTTGCCGCAACTCCTCGGCCATTGCTGAAGGCTACCAGGATGGTACCTTCACATGGAAAAGGTAAAGGCTTCGTCACAGAGTCCCATGATACGTGCAGAGGACTCATGAGGGCAGAGAGCCGAGTCCATCAGTCAGTCGGTGAGGAGTTCTGCATAATACAAGGGGACTGCCTGAAACACACAAATGACAATGGATACTTAGAGCTGTACCAGAACTTGGCACCCAAGGAATAACAAGTGGTTCTTACCACCAGTGACTTCTTACCTTGTTCACTTGACCTTGACTGCTAAGATCTAGCATTACTTCCTAAAAAAAAAAAAAAAAAAAGTCAGAACAGCGCTGTAACATAGCCACCATTTATGCTTGACCTGCAAACACAAACAGTGACTGACCTGCCTGCGGGAACCCACTTACCCGGTACGGGGCGCTCAGCCACGGATTTTATCAGTCTGCATCTGCAAGAAAATGATGACCAAAGTCAAAGAGCTGCATTAGAACTTCACAGCTCCAGCAATCCTGTGTCAATCTAGGAATATCATCTAGAGGCCAAACTACACCCTACATCACAAATTACAAGTCCCTAGGCCTTACCCTATTACACCCATATGCCAAACCATGCAGCAGGGCAGAGCAGCTCTGGGACAAACCCACTCAGGCACCTGTGACACAGGAGATGACAAACAAGGGGACCCAACAAGGAGGAAAAACTCTGGGCTAGATGATCACAAGGACCAAGCAAATGAGGAATGAGAAGACTGCGGCGAGACCGACGATGCGCCAACAAGGCTGCAAGAACCCTGGCAGAAGAGGATGATAACAGAAGGACTTATTCCAAGAACCACAAAGATGGATGCCCGAGAATTGGACGGGTGGAATCCTCTAGCTAGCTTCACATTCTTACAAGCCTTCATCCTCTATAATGGATCATTGCAGTGCACAGCTGACAATGCAGCTCAGAACAAGACCTGAAAAGACACCCGACTCAATGTCACTGAAGAGAGACGTGATCCTGATGCACCTCCAAGCTCACGAGTCAAAGGATCAATGGTATCGGCACCACACTGAGGAACACCAAGAACAGAGATGCTAAGAATAATGCCCAGTGTTTGCGATAAGCATCTCAAAGGGCTAAGGCAAAAGACCTGTGACATGAGATGCACAAAAGACAGAGAACGCACAATAGACAGGTGACATGTACCAGGCCTGCTCTGCCCTGCGCACCTCGGCACTGTGATCAAAAGCAAAACTTTTGATTTATAGGTCCTAAGGGGCCCCTTCTTGAGTATCCCCACCTCCAAATCTGACTCAAAAATACCTCCTGGTGAGTCCCAAATCAACACCCCGCTTTCACCCCTACTGTGGGTCACAGGACTCGACTTATCTCTTGGATGTCTGGGGATGTCAATCTGCCTCAGGTGCAAAAGAAGGCTGCATCACCATGCGGGAAGCTCGTGCCTTCACCGGGCTGGTTATCTCTTAGTCAGCTACAATAAAGAAAACCAGACAAACATCAGTACATGAACTTAGTGGCACCTCAGCCAAAACCTGTCAATTCTGCCACTCACCGTCTCCTAAAAAGGCTGGGGTCCTCGGGCCGCACGCTTTGGCCACGCTGAGGCCAACGCCATCATCATCATCACAGGGTATACCTGGGTTAAGAGGAGACAAGGTGAGGCGGCATTGTCGAAACTTGAGTGGGCCCTCGCTCCTCCCTCCCCAACTCCCTGCAACTACTCGGCCATTGCCGAAGGCAACCTGGACAGCACGTTCAAATGGAAAAGGTAAAGGCTTCGTCACAGAGTCCTGTAATACTTCCGGCGGGCTAACGACAGCGGCGAGCCAGGTCCATCAGCCAGTTGGCAAGGAGTTTCACCATAATACAAGGGGACTGCCTAAAGCACACAAATGACAATGGATGCTTAGAGCTTAGAGTGCCAGAACTTGGCATTGAAACAATAACAACTGGTTCAGTACACCGGTCACCACTTACCTCACTAACTTGACCTTGACTGCTGAGATCTGGCTTTACCTCCTAAGAACAAAGACAAAGAACAATGCTGTAACACAGCCACCATTAACACTTGTCCCACAAACAAACGCTGACTGACCTTCCTGCAGGAAACCCCCTCACCTGGTATGGGGCGCTCTGCCATGGATTTATTCCATCTGCATCTGCAAGAAAGTGATGACAAAAGTCAAAGTGCTGCATGAGAACTTCACAGCTCCAGCCATCTTGTGACAACCTAGGAATATCATCTAGAGGCCAGACTACACCATACATAATGGATTTAAAGGCCTTGGGCCTTGTTCTATTACACCTATATGCCAGAGTATGCAGCAGGGCAGAGCAGCTCTGGGCCAAACCCATGCAGGCACCCGTGACACAGGAGACGACAAAAGCGGGGATGCAATGAGGAGAGAGAACTATCGGAAAAAAGCATGACTGCAAGCACACCAAAGGACTAAGGCAAAAGACCTGTGACACAAGATGCCCAAAAGACACAGCATGCACAATAGACAAGTGACACAACATGCACTGCGATTGCTCTGCCCTGCGCACCTCAGCATTGCGATCAAATGTGAGGCTTTCCCATTATGCGGGCTAAGGGGCCCCTTCTTGGACATCCCCATCTCCAAAGCTGACTCAAAACTCCCTCCCAGCAAGCCCCGGCCCAACACCCCGCTTTCATTCCCTCCGTGGGTCATATCCCTCAACTTATCTCTCGGACATCTGGGGATGTGAATCTTCCTGGGGCGCAAAAGAAGGCGGCCTCTCGCCGGCCCAGAAGCTCCTGCCATTGCCAGGCTGTTGTCTCTCAGTCAGCTACAATAAAGACAACCAAACATCAGTATATGAGCTTAGTGGCATGTCAGCCAAAACCCAACAATTCCACTACTCACCGTCTACTAAGAGAGCCCGGGTCCTCAGGCCGCGCGCTCTGGCCGCGCTCCAAGGCCGACGCCATCATCGCAGGGTATACCTGGGTTGAGTGGAGACAAGGTTATGCAGCATTGCTGAAACTTGAGTGGACCCTTGTTCCTCCTCCCTCCCCGACATGCTGCAACTCCTCGGCCGTTGCTGAAGGCTACCCAGACGGTACCTTCGCATGGAAAAGGTAAAGGCTTCATCGCAGAATCCCATGATACTTGCAGAGGACTCACAAGGGCAGCGAGCCAGGTCCATCAGCCAGTCGGTGAGGGGTTTCCGTGTAATACAAGGGGACCGCCTGAAACACACAAATGACAGTGGATGCTTAGAGCTGTACCAGAACTTGGCACCCAAGGAAAGCCAAGTGGTTCTTTCCACCAGTGACTTCTTACCTCATTCACTTGACCTTGACTGCCGAGATCTGGCTTTACCTCCTAAGAACAAAGACAAAGAACAATGCCGTAACAAAGCCACCAGTTACTCTTGCTGAGGAAACACAAACAGTGACTGACCTTCCTGTGGGAACCCCCTCACCCGGTATAGGGCGCTCTGGCACGGATTTAATCTGTCTGCATCTGCAAGAAAGTGATGACAAAAGTCAAAGGGCTGCATGAGAACTTCACAGCTCCAGCCATCTTCTGACAATCTAGAAATATCATCTAGAGGACAAACTGCACCCTACATTACAAATTTCAAGTCCCCAAGCCTTGTTCTATTACACCTATATGCCAGGGTATGCAGCAGGGCAGAGCAGCTCTGGGCCAAACCCATGCAGGCACCCATGACAGAGGAGATGACAAACGAGAGGATACAACAAGGAGAGAGAACTCAGGGTGGAAAGCATGATTACAAGCACATCAAAGGGCTAAGGCAAAAGACCTGTGACACAGGACACCCAAAAGACATGGCATGCACTATAGACAAGTGACGCAACATGCACTGCGATTGCTCTGCCCTGTGCACCTCAGCATTGTCATCAAATGTGAGACTTTCACTTTATGCGGGCTAAGGCACCCCTTCTTGGGTATCCCCATCTCCAAAGCTGACGCAAAAATCCCTCCCGGCGAGGCCCGACTCGATACTCCGCTTTCATCCCCTTGACTTATCTCTCAGACATCCTGAGAGGTGAATCCACCTGGGACGCAAAAGAAGACCGCCTCACCATCCTGGAAGCTCCTACCATCGCCGGGCTTTTGTCTTTTAGACGGCTACAATAAAGAAAACCAAACATCAGTACACGAACTTCGTGGCACATTGGCCAAGCCCCCAACAGTTCCACTACTCACCGTCTCCTAAGAAGGCCGGGGTCCTTGGGCCCCACGCTTTGGCCACGCCCTGAGGCCGATACCGCCATCGCAGGGTACACCTGAGTTAAGAGGAGAGGAGGTGATGTGGGACTGCTGAAACTTGAGCGGACCCTCGCTCCACCCCCCCTCCCACCCCGACTTGCCGCAACTCCTCGGCCGTCGCCAAAGGCTACCGGGACGGTACCTTCGCATGGAAAAGGTAAAGGCTTCATCGCAGAGTCCCGTGATACTTGCGGAGGACTCAGGAGGGCGGCAAGACAAGTCTGTCAGCCAGTCGGCGAGGAGTTCGGTGTAATACAAGGGGACTACCTGAAACACACAAATGACAATGGATGCTTACAGCTGTACCAGAACTTGGCACCCAAGGCATAACAAGTGGTTCTTTCCACCAGTGACTTCTTACCTCATTCACTTAACCTTGACTGCTAAGATCTGGCTTTACCTCCTAAGAACAAAGACAAAGAACAATCCTGTAACACAGCCACCATTTATGTTTGCCCTGCAAAGACAAACAGTGACCGACCTTCAGGTGGGAACCCCCTCACACGGTATGGGGCGCTCTGCCGCAGATTTAATCCGTCTTCATCTGCAAGAAAGTGATGACAAAAGTCAAAGAGCTGCATTAGAACTTCACAGCTCCAGCCATCCTGTATGAGTCTGGGAATATCATCTTGAGGCCAAACTACAACCTACACCACAAATTCCACATCCCCAGGCCTTGTCCTATTACACCCATACTCCACAGTATGCATCAGGGAAGAGCAGCTCTGGGCCAAACCCACTCAGGCACCCGTGACACAGAAGATGACAAACAAGGGGACACAACAAGGAGAGAAAACTCTAGGCTAGATGATCACAAGGACCGAGCAAATGAGGAATGAGATGACCGCGGCGAGACTGACGGTGAGCCAACGAGGCTGCAAGAACCCCGGCAGAAGAGGATGATAACAGAAGGGCTTATTCCAAGAACCGCAAAGACAGATGCCGGAGAATTGGACGGGTGGAATCCTCCAGCTATCTACACATTCTTAAAAGTCCTCATGCCCTATAATGGATTGTTGCAGTGCACAGCTGTCGATGCAGCTCCGAACAAGACCTGAAAAGACACCTGACTCAACGTCACTGAAGAGAGACGCGATTCTGATGCGACTCCAAGCTCACGAGTCAAAGGAGCAACGGTATCGGCACCACACTGAGGAACACCAAGAACAGAGATGCTAAGAATAATGCCCAGCGTTTGCGATAAGCATCTCAAAGGGCTAAGGCAAAAGACCTGTGACATGAGATGCACAAAAGACAGAGAACGCACAATAGACAGGTGACATGTACCAGGCCTGCTCTGCCCTGCACACCTCGACACTGTGATCAAAAGCAAGACTTAAGCTTTATGGGGCCTAAGGGGACCCTTCTTGGGTATCCCCACCTCCAAATCTGACTCAAAAATACCTCCTGGTGAGTCCCAACTCAACGCCCAGCTTTCACTCCCTCTGTGGGTCACAGGCCACGACTTATCTCTTGGATGTCTGAGGATGTCAATCTGCCTCGGGTGCAAAAGAAGGCCACCTCACCATGCAGGAAGCTCACGCCTTCATCGGGCTGCTTATCTCTTGATGAACTACAATAAACAAAACAAAACAGACATCAGTGCATGAACTTAGAGGCACCTCAGCCAAAACCTGTCAATTCTGCCACGCACCGTCTCCTAAAAAGGCCGGGGTCCTCGGGCCGCACGCTTTGGCCAAGCTCCGAGGCCAACGCCATCGCCATTGTCGCAGGGTATACTGGGGTTAAGAGGAGACAAGGTGATGCGACACTGCCAAAACTTGAGGGGGCCCTCACTCCTCCCTCCCTCCACAACTCACTGCAACTACTTGGCCGTTGCCAAAGGCTACCCAGACAGTACCTTCACATGGAGAAGGTAAAGTCTTCATCGCAGAGTCCCGTAATACTTCTCGAGGGGTCACAAGGGTGGCAAGCCAGGTCTGTCAGCCGGTCAGCGAGAGGTTTTGATGTAATACAAGGTGACTGCCTGAAACACACAAATGACAATGGATGCTTAGAGCTGTACCAGAACTTGGCACCCAAGGCATAACAAGTGGTTCTTACCACCAGTGACTTCTTACCTCGTTCACTTGACCTTGACTGCTGAAATCTAGCTTTACCTCCTAAGAACAAACACAAAGAACAATGCTGTAACACAGCCACCATTTACACTTGCACTGCAAAGACAAACAGTGACTGACCTTCCTGCGGGAGCCCCCTTAACTGGTACAGGGGCACTCAGCCACGGACTTAATCCATCTGCATCGGAAAGAAACTGAGGACAATATTCAAAGTGCTGCATGAGAACTTAACAACTCCAGCCATCTTGTGACAATCTCAGAATACCATCTAGAGGGCAAACTACACCCTACATCACAAATTACAAGCCCACAGGCCTTGTTCTATTACACCCATACAGCAGAGTGTGCATCAGGGCAGAGCAGCTCTGGGCCAAACCCACTCAGGCACCCGTGACACAGGAGATGACAAATGAGGGACACAACAAGGAGGGAAAACTCTGGGCTAGATGATCACAAGGACCAAGAGAATGAGGAATGAGATGACTTAGGTGAGACCGACAGTGAGCCAACAGGGCTCCAAGAACCCTGGCAGAAGAGGATGCTAACACAAAGGCTTTATCCAAGAACCGCAAAAATGGATGCCTGAGTTGTACGGGTGGAATCCTCTAGCTATCTTCGTATTTTCGCAAGTCCTCATCCCCTTTAGTGGATTGTTGTGGTGCATAGCTGTCAATGCAGCTCAGAACAAGACCTGAAAAGACACCTGACTCAACACTGCTAAAGAGATGCGATTCTGATGCAGCTCCAAGCTCAAGAGTCAAAGGATCAATGGTATCAGCACCACACTGAGGAACACCAAGAACAGAGATGCTAAGAGTAACGCCCAGCATTTGCAATAAGCATCTCAAAGGGCTAAGGCAAAACACCTGTGACACAAGATGGCCAAAAGACAGAACACACACTAGACAAGTGACATGCACCAGGACTGCTCTGCCCTGTATACCTTGGCATTGTGATCAAAAGCAAGATTTTCCCTTTATGTTGGCCTAAGGGGCCCCTTCTTGGGTATCCCCACCTCCAAATCTGACTCAAAAATCCCTCCCGGCGAGTCCCAACTCAACAACCTGATGTCACCCCCTCTGTGGGTCACAAGCCTCGACTTATCTCTCAGACGCCTGGGGATGTGAATCTGCCTCGGGCACAAAAGAAGGCCACCTTGCCATCCTGGAAGATCCTGCAGTCACTGGGCTGTTCTCTCTCAATCAGCTACAAAAAAAACCCAAACCCAACATCAGTACATTAGCTTAGTGGCACCTCAGCCAAAACCCGACAATTCTGCTACTCACCGTCTCCTAATAGGGCCAGGGTCCTCGGGCTGCACACTCTGGCCACGCTCCAAGGCTGACACTGTCATTGCAGGGTATACCTGGATTAGGAGGAGATAAGGTGATGTGGCATTGCTGAGACTTGAGCAGACCCTCATTCCTCCTCCCTCCCCAACATGCTGCAGCTCCCCAGCCATTGCTAAAGGCTGCTCAGAAAGACCCTTCGAATGGAAAAGGTGAAGGCATGGTCAAAAAGTCCCATAATACTTTCAGAGGGCTCACAAGGGTGGCGAGCCGGGTCTGCCGGTCATGGAGTTTCAGAGAACACAAGCAGACCACCTGAAACACACAAATGACAATGGATGCTTAGAGCTGTACCAGAACTTGGCACCCAAGGAATACCAAGTGGTTCTTTCCACTTTCTTCTTACCTCATTCACTTGACCTTGACTGCCGAGATCTGGCTTTACCTCCTAAGAACAAAGACAAAGAACAATGCTGGAACAAAGCCACCAATTACACTTGCTGAGGAAACACAAACAGTGACTGACCTTCCTGCAGGAATCCCCCTCAACCGGTGGGGGGCGCTCTGCCACAGATTTAACCCATCTGCATCTGAAAGAAAGTGATGACAAAAGTTAAAGTGCTGCATGATAACTTAACAGCTCCAGGCATCCTGTGTCAATCTAGGAATATCATCTAGAGGCCAAATTACACCCTACATAAATATCAAGTCCCGGGGCCCTGTCCTATTACAACTAACACACTATAGGCCAGACTGTGCAGCAGGGCAGAGCAGCTCCAGACCAAACCCATGCAGGCACCTGTGACACAGGAGATCACAAACGAGGTGAACGGATGAGGAGAGAAAACTCTCAGTGAGAAGAATAACCACAAGCACATTGAAGAGCTAAGACAGAAGACATGAGATGCCCAAAAGAGACAGGGCGCACAATAGACAAGTGACATGACATGCACTGGGTCTGCTCTGCCTGGCTCACCTCGGCCTTGTGATCAAAAGTGAGGCTTTCCTTTCATAGGGCCTAAGGGGCCCCTTCTTAGACATCCCCATCTCTGAAGCAGACTCAATATTCCCTCCCGGCAAGCCCCAACCCGACACTCCGCTTTCACCCCCTCGACTTATCTCTCAGACGTGCAGGGATGCAAATCCTCCTCGGGCACAAAAAAAGGCCACCTCACCATCCAGGAAGCTCCTGCCATCACTGGGCTGATCTCTCTTAGTCAGCTACAATAAACAAAACCAAACCAAACATCAGTGCACAAACTTAGTGGCACCTCGGCCAGAACCCAACAATTCCACTGCTCACCATCCCCTAAGAAGGCCAGGGTTCTCGGGCCGCACGCTTTGGCCGTGCTCCGAGGCCGACGCCATCGTCGCCACATATTCCTGGGTTAAGAGGAGACAAGGTGATGCAGCATTACTGAAACTTGAGCAGACCCTCACTCTTCCTCCCTCCCTGACTCACCACAACTACCCGGCCGTTGCCAAAGGGTGCCTGGACAGCACCTTTGAATGGAAAAGGTAAAGGCTCCGTCGCAGAGTCCCGTAATGCTTCTGAAGAGCTCACAAGGGTGGCAGACCGTGTCTGTTGGCCGGTCATGGAGGTGCTTCAGCATAATACAAGTGGACCACCTAAAACACACAAATGATTGTGGATGCTTAGAGGTGTACCAGAACTTGGCACCCAAGGATTAACAACTTTTTCTTTCCACCAGTCACTGCTTACCATGCTCACTTGACCTTGACTGCTGCTATCCAGCTTTACCTCCTAAAAACAAAGAACAATGCTGGAACATTGCCACCATTCACACTTGCCCTGCAAACACAAACAGTGACTGACCTTCCTGTGGGAACCCCCTCAACTAGTGGGGGGGCGCTCTGCCATGGATTTAACCCATCTGCATCTGAAAGAAAGTGATGTAAAAAGTCAAAGGGCTGCATGATAACTTCACAGCTCCAGCCATCCTGTGTCAGTCTAGGAATAACATCTTGAGGTCAAACTACACCCTACATAACAAATCTCAAGTACCGGGGCCCTGTCCTATTACAACTATAGGCCAGGCTATGCAGCAGGGCATAGCAGCTCTGGGCCAAACCCATGCAGGTACCCGTGACACAGGAGATGACAAACAAGGGGATGCAACAAGGAGAGAAAACTCTCGGCAGGAAGAATGGCTGCAAGCACATTGAAGGGCTAAGACTAAATACATGAGACAAGATGCCTAAATGAGACAGAACGCACAACAGACAAGTGACATGACACGCACCAGGACTGCTCTGCACACATAAGCGTTTTAATCAAAAGTTATACTTTCCCTTTATGGGGCCTAAGGGGCCCCTTCTTAGACATCCCCATCTCTGAAGCTGGCTCAATGTTCCCTCCTGGGAAGCCCTGACCTGACACTCTGCTTTCACCCCCTCAACTTATCTCTTGGACATCCAGGGATGCAAATCTACCTCAGGCATAAAAGAAGGTGGCCTCACCGTCCAGGAAGCTCCTGCCATCACCGGGCTGTTCTCTCTTAGTCGGCTACAATAAACAAAACCAAACCAAACAACAGTGCACAAAGTTAGTGGCACCTCGGCCAGAACCCGACAACTCTGCCACTCACCGTCTCCTATGTAGGCCGGGGTTCTCTGGCCGCACACTTCAGCCACACTCCGAGGCTGACGCCATCGTTGCAGGGTATACTGGGGTTAAGGAGACAAGGTGATGTGGCACAGCTGAAACTTGAGTGGACCCTCAATCCGCCTCCCTCCATCCCCAACTTGCTGCAACTCCTCGGCCGTTGCCAAAGGCAGCAGGATGGTAGCTTCGAATGGAAAATGTAAAGACTTCATTGCAGAGTCCTGTAATGCTTCCGGAGGGTTCATGAGGGCAGCAAACTGGGTCTGTCGGCCAGTTGGCAAGGAGGTTCAGCATAATACAAGTGGACCCCCTAAAGCACACAAATAACAATGGATGCACCGGAAATTGATACCCAAGCAATAGCAAGTCATTCTGTCTACTAGTCACTGCTTACCTCACTCACTTGACCTTGACTGCTGCTATCCAGCTTTACCTCCTAAAAATAAAGACAAAGAACAATGCTGGAACACAGTCACCATTCACACTTGCCTTGCAAAGACAAATGGTGACTGACCTTCCTGTGTGAACCCCCTCACGGTGTGGGGAGCTCTGCCACTGATTTAATCCGTCTGCATCTGAAAGAAAATGATGACAAAAGTCAAAGTGCTGCATGATAACTTAACAGCTCCAGGCATCTTGTGTCAATCTAGGAATATCATCTAGAGGCCAAACTACACCCTACAGAACAAATTCCAAGTCCCCAAGCCTTGCCCTATTACACCTATAGGCCAGACTGTGCAGTAGGGCAGAGCAGCTCTGGGCCAAATCCCATGCAGGATTTGCATGCAGCAGATGACAAAGGAGGGGACACAACAAGAAAAGAAAACTCTCGACGAGAAGAATGACCACAAGCACATCAAAGGGCTAAGGCAAAAGACATGAAACACAAGATGCCCAAAAGACACAGAACACACAATAGAGAAGTGTCACAACATGCACTGGGACTGCTCTGCCCTGCACACCTCGGCACTGTGATCAAAAGTGAGACTTTCCCATTATGTGGCCTAAGGGGCCCCTTTGTGGGTAGCCCTATCTCCAAAGCTGACTCAAAAATCCCTCCCAGCAACCCCCTACCCAACACCCCGCTTTCATCCCGTTGACTTATCTCTCAGACATCCAGGGATGTGAATCCTCTTCGGGTGCAAAAGAGGGCCGCCTTGCCATCCAGGAAGCTCCTGCCATTGCCAGCCTGTTGTCTCAGTCAGCTACAATAAAGAAAACCAAATATCAAGGCTTGAACTTAGTGGCAGGTTAGCCAAAACCCAACAATTCCGCTACTCACCATCTCCTAAGAAGCTCGGGGTCCTGGGGCCACACACTTTGGCCGCGCTCCAAGGCTGGCACCATCATTGTAGGGTATACCTGGGTTAAGAGGAGACAAGGCGATGCAGTATTGCTGAGACTTGAGCAGACCCTCGGTCCTCCCCCCTCCCTCCCCGACTCGTCCCAACTTCTCGGCCGTTGCCAAAGTCTGCCCGGATGGTATCTTTGAATGGAAAAGGTAAAGGCTTCATCGCAGAGTCCCATAATGCTTTGGGAGGGCTCATGAGGGCAGCGAGCCGGGTACATCGGCCAGTCGGTGAGGGGGCTCAGCATAATACAAGTGGACCCCCTAAAACACACAAATGACAGTGGATGCTTAGAGCTGTACCAGAACTTGGCACCCAAGGAATAACAACTTTTTCTTTCCACCGGTCACTGCTTACCTTGCTCACTTGACCTTGACTGCTGAGATCTAGCTTTCCCTCCTAAAAATAAAGACAAAGAACAATGCTGGAACACAGTCACCATTTACACTTGCCCTGCAAAGACAAATGGTGACTGACCTTCCTGTGCAAGCCCTCTCACCCGGTATGGGGCACTCTGCCACCGATTTAATCCATCTGCATCTGAAAGAAAGTGATGACAAAAGTTAAAGGGCTGCATGATAACTTAGGACTAGAAAACTGCAAGATGCCGCCATACCGCTCCCGCCGAACCCCGCACAGACCGGCCGTGGTTGCTCCATCTGAGGTGTGGCTCAGGTGGTTATGCAAAGGTAAAGGTTACCCGTAAAGTCTTCTTTCTATTCCACCTACCCCCCAGTTTATTCCACAGGGCAGAGCAGTTCCAGGCTAAACACAAACTCAGACAACACATTATGCTACAAACAGTGGGACGCAAGGATGATAAAAACAGCTCTCGGAGAGAAGAAGGACGGTGAGGACCGAGATGACGCCAAAAGAGATGACCGATGGCATAGTGACAGTAGACAGAAGCGGCTCTAAGGAGCAGAAGAAAAGACTGTAATAGAGTGACCTATTATAAGAACTGTCAGTCACAATGATCAAGACGGCTGCAAAACAATGCTATGTTCAGAATGCTCCCTGTATCCTTACAATATTATAAGCCCCAGGACATTACAACTCACGGCTGGGAAGGATGTATGGCAATACAGCCGGGAATGAGGCCTCAAAAGACATCTGACTCAACACTTCTGAGATGCGATTCCGAGACATGGCTGAGCCCGTCAGTAAGAGAACAAATGATATCGGTGACATGCCGAGAAGTACAAATGTTTGAGAACCGAGAGATGATGGCTGACACTTGCCATAAGGTCCTTGAGGATAAAAGGCAGACATATCTGATCCAAGGGATCCTGAAGACATGCTAAACAACACAACACACCAGACAACACAACACAGACTGGAACTGCTCTGCACTGCATAGCCTACAGTTCAATCAAATGTGGAGCCTCTCCCTTTAGCTATCCTAAGAGGCCCCTTAGAGAGCATCCCTTATCCCCGCACTAATTATTAAGTTTTTCCCAGGAATTTCTAACTCACTACCCTGCTGCCATCCCATCACCAGGCCCCTGACTTATCTTTTGGATGACCGGCAATATGAATCCACATTGGATGTGAAATGAGTCCTCCTCAGTCATCTTGGAAGGCCCCATAATAGCTGGGTTAGCCTCATAGTCAGCTACAATTAAAAAAAAAAATCAAGATCAATGCACAAATCTAGTGGCATATAGGCCAAATGCCCACAGTTTGGCTACTCACCACCTCCTAAGCCCATCCAGGTCCTCGGGTCTCTAGCTTCACCCAGAATCAAAAGCTGTGGCCATTATTTCAATAGACACGTGAGACAGCAAGGGGCAAAGTTATATGGTATTTCTATGAATGCGGTGGATGCATTTGTGTGCTTTAAGATGTATAAATGCATCTACTGTGCTTAGGAAAAAAGCCTTAGGTAGGCCCAAATAGACACCTTTTCCCACCTTATGGCCTTCAAAACCCCTTCTGGCACTTCCTAAGCCAGCTACCCTGCTCACACTCTCCCAGCTGCAATCCATAATTTACCTATCAGAAGCCACAATTTTGGATATCATCTTTGATATGGGCAAGGTCCTTTTATGACACAATGAATGTGCTAAAAAAATTTGAAGCTTCATACTCAATACAACCTGGAAGTTACAATGCTCCTAAAGAAAAAAAACCAAGAAGAAAAACTGAAGTTAGAAAAGCACCTTACCACCTCTGAACACTCAAGCCAAAATTATGAGCCTAAATACTCACTGTGTTCAACACTATCTTCTTTCCAATGTCTTCAAAACCACTGGTGCTTTAGAGGCCAAAAGCATTTACTGGGGGGGAAAAAAACCTGATATAAGCTGAAAGGCCCCCTTCATTGAAATGAGAGGAGATCTCCCATCCCAGGCAATCCCAGGGAGGAAATGAATCCCTTTGGCAAAGGCTGGGGTTAATATACCCCTGGCCGGGTCCGCCTCTCATTCCCATCATGCCCCAGAAAAGGGAGGAGGTAATTACTACAATGTATAAAAGCTGTCAAAGGAGCTATAGCTGCTTGGCTCCTCTGATGTAAATTCAAAATGAGTAAAGGGCTGGAGAGAGAAAAAAAGCTCTTCAGGGAATTGATGATACCTTCTTTTTTACTACAGCTACATCAAGCAAAAGGGCAGAGACCAGGTAAGAAGTAAAACTTTGTATTTTGGCAGTGTAGATAGCTAAGTGGGATAACTAGCTATTAATTTGTACAGTTGTTCCTTAGTGATTAGTAAGTAGTACTTCACATGTGGCTAAGTAGGGTGGAGAAGAATAGTAATTATATGAATGGTGAAGCTCACATTGGGACCTCTAATTAGGGCTAGATACATTATAAATAAAAATAACAAAACTAATAGACTCCTGGGTGCTGTTAGGGTTATGTATGTGCTGGGCTTACTCCCATATGAGATATTTGGTACCGGGGCATGGGTAGAAGTGCCCTAAAATGCAGATTTAAACCCTTAAAATGCTGGAAAAGGGAGCACTTCCTTTAACTGAACCCCTAAAATGAGGAGATGGGGTGTTTACCTCCACTTAAGCTAATACAATGGCAAATAAATGGCTTCTCCCCTTTAATTTAATCCTCTAAAATATTTGGAAAAGAGGGGGTTTCCTCACTTTAAATCTCTCAAATGATACAGAAAGAGTAATTTTTCCCTCAGCTCAAACCCTTAAAAAGGGGGGACAACTGGGCTTCCCCCTCCATTTACACATTTGGATGATGAAAATGCAGGAGTTACCCTTAATTCAAACCCATAAAATAGCACAGTCAAGGTTTTCCCTTTCCATTTAAACTAGAAAATAATGGGAAATGGGGATTTGCTGTCAGTTGATAGCCCTAACAGCATAGAAGGGATGGGGTTTCCTTCAAATGATACTACTAAAATTGCAGGGGAAGGGGATTCCCCCTCAATTTTGATAGAGACAATTATGGAAAAGGAAGTTTTTCCCTCAATTTTAGCCCCTTTTCTCCTAATAATACCTCTATTTTCTGGGGCCTCTGGGGAGGGACTGACAAGATAAAAGGGGAAAGTTGAAAGTTTCCCCATGGCACCCCACATGCTGCCCGGCATTCTCAGGTGCCCAGGTGCATCTGGCTGCTCCCTAGCTCCTGCTAGGATGCTCCAACTGTCATTCCTGGAGGGACACTCGGGATGCCTTCATCAGCCCCTGTGAACTAGTAGCTCCCTGTGCAGGTGTGCCCAGGCAACCCTCTGAAGGCAGCTGGTCATGCCTGGACCTGCTGTGCCTTGGAGCGAGGGGTGAGGTGGAGAAAGATCCTGCCAGTTGTTCCCTCCCATACATGGGCTGTTGTCTGTCCCTGAAACACTGGGGTGCCGGCCTTTCCTTTCTGTGGAAAAGAACCGGCCTTCTCAGCCAGGTGCCCGTGGCCAAAATTGGGATTCTGCCTCCAAAATTCCCTATGTCCTAGCTTTGTAATTAACGAGAAAATTTCCCCCAGATCATAAGTGATTACAGGTAATTTTTCCTCTGCAATCATTACTAAATTGTGTTTCTGTGGAAGTGTTTGACACATCCCTTGAGGGGACGAGGGTTTGGCTGGGTTTTTTATGGCTAATCCTGACAGGCCCCGACAGAACCCGAGCCCCCCATCGCTAGTCTACCCTGAATGTCTGTGAAATATTGATATAGTTTATAAATACTCCCTTTGCCTGCTACTCAGTCTTTCCCTGTCCATCCAGGGAGCAGATTACTCCATCCTTTGCTCCTGACCGCAGCTCTCCTGCCCAAATGCCGGTTCTCACAGACAAGAACTAAGCAGAAAACTGCTATAAGTGTTGGCTTTTAAAGTAAAATTCTTATTACATCTGGCTAAATGATCAAAATAAATACAAGTATTGATGGTCATTGGGCGAAAGCTTTTCAGAACAGAAAGTATCCATTTTGATAGCACAGATCCCATTTTGACAATAATGCATTCTTTTGTGTTTGGGAATCCTGCCCATATAGGGCATCTGAAAATTGGTATTTTGGAATTTGATATTTTGAAATGGGGACATTTTGATATTTTGGAACTTAATATTCTGGTATTTTGAAAGGAAATTATTCTGGTGTTTTGGAACTTGGTATTCTGGTATTTTGGAAGTAGGTTACTTTGCTATTCTGAAACTTGGTTTTCTGGTATTGCAGAACTGGATTACTTTTGTAATTTGGGACTCGGTATTCTACTGTTTTGGAACCGAATTACTTTGGTATTTCAAAACTTGGTTTTCTGGGATTTTGAAACCTAGTTTTCTGATATTTTTTAACTTGGTTTTCTATTATTTTGGAACTAGGTTATTCTGGTATTTCGCAATCTGATTTTTTTTTTTTTTTTTGTATTTTTGTGGGCTGGGTTTTTTTTGTACTTTGTAACATGGGCTTTTAGTTTAGTATTTTTGTAACCTGGGGGTTGCTATTTTGTAACCTGTGCTTGGCAGGGGCCTGTGGCAGCCTCGTCCAGGCTCTTGGTTTCATTTGCCTTCTTTGACAGTGATTATCCTCTCATGGGAACTGTTAAATCACAGACTGTACAATGAGACAGACTTCCCAAAACAGAAATAAATTCCAGCTATGGAAAATCTCACTGCCGCATTTAGAAACACTTCAGCAAAGACTTTGGAAAAAGTAAAGGTGATGTATGATTACCTGGGGCCCCAGGAAACTGAGGTGAAGGTGGGGAACAAGCAGACAGCAAACAGCTTCCACTGCTTCTTGCTCCAGACACTACTGCAAGTGCAGCTTCCCTGGAATTTCATGTCCAGTGTGTCTCTTCCAAGCTCAGCAGGCGAACGAACAGGTACTCCAGGATTTACTTCGTTTGTACTTCAGGCAGCACAGACCCTCCACGAGGAACTGGAATCCAAGGGTAGATCTAAAAATGGTCCTTCCTCCCACTTACCGCTCCACACTTTCTCCTTCCGCAGGTAGGATGCAGGTGCCTCACAAAGCCAAGAAAACTGCCTTTCAATTCAGTACAAAACCTGCCTGAAAAAAAACAGGACGCCGGGACTGAGAGCCAGCAGCAATTCCTTAGTGTTTCTGTTCACAGCTGTTCTCCTGCTGCTTTTCTTGACAGGGGCTTTTCTTTCAAGGTCACTCCTGTATTGTTTTATCTTGACAAATGTTTTAGAAAGTTGAGTTTCTTGAGAACTGTTTCATCCTGATGTTTTCAGTGCTGCGCTTGCCACGATCCTTTGGATGCCCTAACTGTGCATCCAATTCAGGGAACACCAACTTAGCCCTGGGCTGGGAAACAAAAGACAACAAACATTTAAAAATCGTCCCTGCCTTGAGGGTGTTCAGGCCCGGGAGAAAGCCCTTCCCACCACCCTCTTGGCCTCTTCCCAGTCTGAGTAACTGGAAATGTGCATCCAAACCCGAATTAGACAGATCGGGGTGTGTTCTGCACACCAAAGACCACAGCCCCAAGCACTGGGAGCCTGAAGATGCTCTGGATTACAATTCACAGCCTCAGTGAACCCTGCAGAGTAAAGCCAAGTGGTTTCTTTCTCTGAGGGAGGAAAACGCATGACAGCAAGGGCTGTCCCAGCTGACCCGGCCCTCATGGGGTCAGCTGAACAGGATAACCCATTGAGTCTTGCTCTGCTGTTGAAAAACACTACAAACCCTGTGGCTTGAGGGTTCAAAATCTACTTTTTAGGTCAGCCAAAAGGCCTCTGGCTGGGACAATTCACTGAATTCACTGGCAGATCCCAAGATCTGTTTCCAAGTGCATAAAAACCTACACCTACAAGAAGGTCCCAAGCACAGTGGAGTTAAAGGTGCTCTGAGCATGGGTTCCTTGAACTTCAGGGAAATGATCCCTAGTCTGGCTTTGGGATGCTCCCACCTGCACCTTGTGTTCTCCACACCAGCCATCCTGCCTGGGAAGGCCAGGCGTTTTGGATGCCCTCTGGGAACCCCCAGACCCCCTGCCAGTGAGCAATGGCGCTGTCTGTGCCTGCAGCCCTCACCCCAATTTTTGTCAGTGGGTGGTTCTTGATGTGGCAGTTGGGGACAGGGGTAAGGGGTGGCCCTGGCAGTGCTGGGGCAGCAGTTGGACCTGATGGTCTCAAAGGGTTTTCCAGCCTCAGGGATTCTATGGGACAGCCTGTGACTGACCGCGCTGCACAGACAGGCACGGGAACCTGTTACACACAGATTATATTGCCATGAGCCAGAGCACTTCAGGGCATCCTTGAGAGAGTTGCAGAGAGCAGGAAAAAAAATACACAGTTACGGCACTGATCATGCTCTGTGGTTTGCAAGTGGGGCATGATCACCATTTTGGTTTTGTCTTGATAGTTCCAAGGAAAATAACTGTTGACCTGGCAGCAAAGATGCCACCTTCCTGATACTCCTGGCCCAGAACCATGGCCCAGCAGGCAGCTGTGGCAATCTGAATTATTTGTGCAGTTCAGAAGCTGCACATCCCTAGACCAATCCCTTGGGAGCATGAACCTTCCCATGGGCATTTTGTACTTCAATGTGTACTTTCAGCACACTGGGACCATTAAATCAGAATGAGGTCACTTGGTGACAGCACAGCATTAGATCAGATATCAAGAGACTCACCAGACAACATTCACTATGGACTCTCTGTGGATGCTAAAAGGCAGGAGCAGAGAAATTTTCCAGCTCTGTAGTTTGTGAAGTTTTTCCTTTCTCATCCTTTAGCTGAGAAACAGAGAAATCCAGCTTCTCACAGCTTCTCTGTGAGAGCTTTCGTTCTCATGAGAACTGGACGGGTAACAGTTTGTAAGAATGTAAACTATTTCTACACCTGCTATTGTTGTCAGAACACTAGAATTGTTTTCAGTCTTGTGAGAATAATATTTGGAGATGGGTGTCTTACCGCTTGGCCTAACACCTTGAGAGGTGGTGAGTGAATAAGCCAATCATGTAATTTCTTTATTGCAAACTACACTATAAAAGAGGAGAAATTCATTAAATGAGGTCTTAACTCTGCTTTGGCCATATCTTTTAACCTGGACCTATGTCGTGATTTGCCGTTCTCTGGGGATAACAGTGATAGACTCTCCATTCTCATTGTTCTGGCTGCAGCATCCTCATTTCTCACAGGTCTGTTTCAAGGACTCCCCTCAAAATATGGATCGCTGGTCCCAGTAGGGAATCCCCAAGGGCATTTTTACTCCCTGCAAACTGCAGGAATGACCAAGAACAGGTTCTGTCATAGGAAAAGCAGAGGATTGTGATGATTACACAGCTCTCCCTGTGAGGGCTTCAGTTTCTACCTGCAGTCCCTGAGCAGCTCTGCCTTGGTCCCACCCGCCTGCTCCAAAATAACTCTGTGGGGTTTAACTCCGGCTCTTTGGATCTGCCCATCCCCACGGCTCTGACAGACAGCACAGCAGGGGAACACCTGAACAGGTACAGCCAGGAGCACACTGAGGCCATCAGGTCTTGCAGCACAGCTTCTTGTGCTTCAGGGCTTCCAGTTTTTTGGTACAGATTCACTGAAATTTAACCTCGTAAAAATCATCTGGCAAGACTTAACATTAACTCAGGAATTCCAGTGCATCCCTGCACCACTGGGATTCCAGCTACTGTACAAGCTGTGAGAGGCAGTGAACAAGCCAGGACTTTACAGGTAAATCAGGTGCCAATCTGTTCAGCCAACAGCAGCTGCAAGAAACACCTTGAGAATCGCTTCAGTTTTGAATTCCTAAAGCAAAACAAAAGCAATTTTCAGATGCTTGGCAAAAGTCCATCCCATTTTAACCAATTTCTGGGACTTGTTCCCAGCCTCCTGATATTCATTTCCCAGCTCACACGTGGCTGCCAGCCAGCATTAGAGCTGGTTCTACACACAGACGTGCGAGGTTGCTGTGACTAATCATTTCAGCAGTTCCTGGGAACATGAATATGACCCACATCTCCCACCTGCCCAGCACGGAGTCCATCCAGCACTCACCGAGAGCTGCTGGGAGCTGACATTCTCCCTGCTTCCCGTCGGGGAAACCCTGCCTCCAGCTCCGGCCTCTCCACCTCTCACCTCCTCGGAAGGAGGAGTGCTCTGACTCTGCACAGCTCCTGCCCTTCGGGGGAGCAGGGGGAATGGCGAAGGCTGCTCTAGTGACTGTTATTTTCTGACCATTTTGAATCCTGAAGCATTTCCCCCGGGCAGGAGGGGGGCCGCGGGCGGCGGCAGGGGTCCCTGAGGCGGCACCGGGAGAGAAATACCATATGGGGGACCCGCCATGGCGGGTGGGGGGAGCGGCGGGCAGCCACGGTGGGGTGGAGCGACGGGCGCGGCTGAGAGCGGAGTGAGGGGCGGGGCTACATTACGCGCGTGCGCGAAACGATGGGGCGGACCAGCGTGACGCGCGCGGCGGGGGCGCTACGGGGGGCGTTTTTACCCAGCAGCGCTGCCCCGAAGGTCCCGCGGTGCACCTCTTTTAGTGACACGGGGCAGCGGCCACACCTGCTGCAGTACCTTTATTGTACCTCTTTTACCGTGCTCAGCATTTTATTCCCTATACACCTCTCAGCCTTTCCCGTGCTGCTCTTTAAAACCAGCAGCGCAGCCCCGCCGTGGGTCCCTCGGCGCAGCACTTTTAGTGACACGGGACAGCGGCCATACCTGCTGCAGTACCTTTTGAATATTTCTTAGACCATTGTCAACATTTTCTTCCGCTCACACTTGCCCAGCCCTTCCCGTGACTCTTTTTACCAGCAGCGCCCCGCCGTCAGTCCCTCGGTGCAGCTCTCTTAGTGACACGGGGCAGGGGCGGAGAGCCCTCTAGGTGCGGCTCCTCTGTGGCACTTTACCGCGTTCTATTTTATTTCATTGGTACCTCGCGCGTTGCGCCGGGCGGGTCATTCGGAGACAGGCGCCGGCTCCCACAGCGCCCCGCCCGCCGCCGCTCCCCGGGGCCCTCCCCGCTGCTCTCGGGAGATCGCTCACCGCAGGCGGCCCAAGCCCCGTCCCGCCGACGGCACTCGCCACCCGCCGCCCGCCGCCGCGTTCTCCCGCTGCCTACCGGCACGAAGCGGCGCTGCCGATGACGGAGCCGATGCGCGGCTGCCACGCCGCTTTCCCCGCGCCTCAGGGCCGGCGGCTTCGGCCCCACAGGGCGGCGTCCCCGCATCCGGGCCAGCCCGCGGAGCTCCTGCCGCCGCCGCCGCCGCCCCCCGACTGAGGGGCCGCGACGCCGGCGCCCCCTTTTATACTCCGCACCCCCCTTTTCCCGCCACTGCCGCGCTGGGCTCCCCCCGCCTCAAAACCGCCCAGAAGCGCCCAAGGCGGGAACGGCGCAGCCGCGACGGTGCCTCAGAGAAGCTCTTTTAGCGGCACGGGGCAGCGCCAACCCCTCCTGCAGTACCTTTATTGTACTTCTTTTACCATGCTCAGCATTTCATTCCCTATACGCCTCTCAGCCTTTCCCGTGCTGAGCTTTTTACCCAGCAGCGCTGCCCCGCCGGTCCCACGGTGCAGCTCTTTTAGTGACACGGGGCAGCGGCCATACCTGCTGCAGTACCTTTTGAATACTTCTTAGACCATTGTCAACATTTTATTCAACTCAAAACTCCCCTTGTCAATATTTATACCGCTCACACTTCTCAGCCTTTCCCGTGCTGAGCTTTTTACCCAGTAGCGCTGCCCCGACAGTCCCTCGATGCAGCTCTTTTAGTGACACGGGGCAGCGGCCACTCCTCCTGCAGTACCTTTATTGTACCTCGTTTACCATGCTCAGCATTTCATTCCCTATACACCTCTCAGCCTTTCCCGTGCTGAGCTCTTCATAACCAGCAGCGCTGCCCCGCCGTGGGTCCCTCGGTGCAGCTCTTTTAGTGACACGGGGCAGCGGCCATACCTGCTGCAGTACCTTTTCAATATTTCTTAGACCATTGTCAATATTTTATTCCCCTCACACTTCCCTTTGTCAATATTTTATTCCGCTCACACTTCCCAGCCTTTCCCGTGCGGCTCTTTTTACCCAGTAGCGCTACCCCGAAGGTCCCGCGGTGCAGCTCTTTTAGTGACACGGGGCAGCGGCCACTCCTCCTGCAGTACCTTTATTGTACCTCTTTTACCGTGCTCAGCATTTTATTCCCTATACACCTCTCAGCCTTTCCCGTGCGGCTCTTTTTACCCAGCAGCGCTGCCCCGAAGGTCCCGCGGTGCAGCTCTTTTAGTGACACGGGGCAGCGGCCACTCCTCCTGCAGTACCTTTTGAATATTTCTTAGACCATTGTCAACATTTTATTCAACTCAAAAGTCCCCTTGTCAATATTTTATTCCGCTCACACTTCTCAGCCTTTCCAGTGCTGAGCTTTTTACCCAGCACCGCTGCCCCAACAGTCCCACGGTGCAGCTCTTTTAGTGACACGGGGCAGCGGCCACTCCTCCTGCAGTACCTTTATTGTACCTCGTTTACCATGCTCAGCATTTTATTCCCTATACACCTCTCAGCCTTTCCCGTGCTGAGCTCTTCATAACCAGCAGCGCTGCCCCGCCGGTCCCACGGTGCAGCTCTTTTAGTGACACGGGGCAGCGGCCATACCTGCTGCAGTACCTTTTGAATATTTCCTGGACCATTGTCAATATTTTATTCCCCTCACACTTCCCATTGTCAACATTTTATTCCGCTCACACTTCCCAGCCTTTCCCGTGCGGCTCTTTTTACCCAGTAGCGCTGCCCCGAAGGTCCCGCGGTGCAGCTCTTTTAGTGACACGGGGCAGCGGCCACTCCTCCTGCAGTACCTTTATTGTACCTCTTTTACCGTGCTCAGCATTTTATTCCCTATACACCTCTCAGCCTTTCCCGTGCGGCTCTTTTTACCCAGCAGCGCTGCCCCGTAGGTCCCGCGGTGCAGCTCTTTTAGTGACACGGGGCAGCGGCCACTCCTGCTGCAGTACCTTTATTGTGCCTCTTTTACCATGCTCAGCATTTTATTCCCTATACACCTCTCAGCCTTTCCCGTGCTGAGCTTTTTACCCAGCAGCGCTGCCCCGCCGGTCCCACGGTGCAGCTCTTTTAGTGACACGGGGCAGCGGCCATACCTGCTGCAGTACCTTTTCAATATTTCTTAGACCATTGTCAATATTTTATTCCCCTCACACTTCCCTTTGTCAATATTTTATTCCGCTCACACTTCCCAGCATTTCCCGTGCGGCTCTTTTTACCCAGCAGCGCTGCCCCAAAGGTCCCTCGGTGCAGCTCTTTTAGTGACACGGGGCAGCGGCCACTCCTCCTGCAGTACCTTTTGAATATTTCTTAGACCATTGTCAACATTTTATTCAACTCAAAAGTCCCCTTCTCAATATTTTATTCCGCTCACACTTCTCAGCCTTTCCAGTGCTGAGCTTTTTACCCAGCAGCGCTGCCCCAACAGTCCCACGGTGCAGCTCTTTTAGTGACACGGGGCAGCGGCCACTCCTCCTGCAGTACCTTTATTGTACCTCGTTTACCATGCTCAGCATTTCATTCCCTTTACACCTCTCAGCCTTTCCCGTGCTGAGCTTTTTACCCAGCAGCGCTGCCCCGCCGGTCCCACGGTGCAGCTCCTTTAGTGACACGGGGCAGCGGCCATACCTGCTGCAGTACCTTTTCAATATTTCTTAGACCATTGTCAATATTTTATTCCCCTCACACTTCCCTTTGTCAATATTTTATTCCGCTCACACTTCCCAGCCTTTCCCGCGCGGCTCTTTTTACCCAGCAGCGCTGCCCCAAATGTCCCGCGGTGCAGCTCTTTTAGTGACACGGGGCAGGGGCGGAGAGCCCTCTAGGTGCGGCTCCTCTGTGGCACTTTACCGTGTTCTATTTTATTTCATTGGTACCTCGAGCGTTGCGCCGGGCGGGTCATTCGGAGACATGCGCCGGCTCTCACAGCGCCCCGCCCGCCGCCGCTCCCCGGGGCCCTCCCCGCTGCTCTCGGGAGATCGCTCACCGCAGGCGGCCCAAGCCCCGTCCCGCCGACGGCACTCGCCACCCGCCGCCCGCCGCCGCGTTCTCCCGCTGCCTACCGGCACGAAGCGGCGCTGCCGATGACGGAGCCGATGCGCGGCTGCCACGCCGCTTTCCCCGCGCCTCAGGGCCGGCGGCTTCGGCCCCACAGGGCGGCGTCCCCGCATCCGGGCCAGCCCGCGGAGCTCCTGCCGCCGCCGCCGCCGCCCCCCGACTGAGGGGCCGCGACGCCGGCGCCCCCTTTTATACTCCGCACCCCCCTTTTCCCGCCACTGCCGCGCTGGGCTCCCCCCGCCTCAAAACCGCCCAGAAGCGCCCAAGGCGGGAACGGCGCAGCCGCGACGGTGCCTCAGAGAAGCTCTTTTAGCGGCACGGGGCAGCGGCCACCCCTCCTGCAGTACCTTTATTGTACTTCTTTTACCATGCTCAGCATTTTATTCCCTATACGCCTCTCAGCCTTTCCCGTGCTGAGCTTTTTACCCAGCAGCGCTGCCCCGAAGGTCCCACGGTGCAGCTCTTTTAGTGACACGGGGCAGCGGCCACTCCTGCTGCAGTACCTTTATTGTACCTTTTTTACCATGCTCTGCATTTCATTCCCTATACACCTCTCAGCCTTTCCTGTGCTGAGCTTTTTACCCAGCAGCGCTGCCCCGCCGGTCCCACGGTGCAGCTCTTTTAGTGACACGGGGCAGCGGCCATACCTGCTGCGGTACCTTTTCAATATTTCTTAGACCATTGTCAATATTTTATTCCCCTCACACTTCCCATTGTCAACATTTTATTCCGCTCACACCTCTCAGCCTTTCCCGTGCGGCTCTTTTTACCCAGCAGCGCTGCCCCGAAGGTCCCGCGGTGCAGCTCTTTTAGTGACACGGGGCAGCGGCCACTCCTGCTGCAGTACCTTTATTGTACCTCTTTTACCATGCTCAGCATTTTATTCCCTATACACCTCTCAGCCTTTCCCGTGCTGAGCTTTTTACCCAGCAGCGCTGCCCCGCCGGTCCCACGGTGCAGCTCTTTTAGTGACACGGGGCAGCGGCCATACCTGCTGCAGTACCTTTTCAATATTTCTTAGACCATTGTCAACATTTTATTCCCCTCACACTTCCCCTTGTCAATATTTTATTCCGCTCACACTTCCCAGCATTTCCCGTGCGGCTCTTTTTACCCAGCAGCGCTGCCCCGAAGGTCCCGCGGTGCAGCTCTTTTAGTGACACGGGGCAGCGGCCATACCTGCTGCAGTACCTTTATTGTACCTCTTTTACCATGCTCAGCATTTTATTCCCTATACACCTCTCAGCCTTTCCCGTGCGGCTCTTTTTACCCAGCAGCGCTGCCCCGAAGGTCCCGCGGTGCAGCTCTTTTAGTGACACGGGGCAGCGGCCACTCCTCCTGCAGTAACTTTATTGTATCTCATTTACCATGCTCAGCATTTCATTCCCTTTACACCTCTCAGCCTTTCCCGTGCTGAGCTTTATAACCCAGCAGCGCTGCCCCGAAGGTCCCGATGTGCAGCTCTTTTAGTGACACGGGGCAGCGGCCACTCCTGCTGCAGTACCTTTACTGTACCTTTTTTACCATGCTCAGCATTTTATTCCCTATACACCTCAGCCTTTCCCGTGCTGAGCTTTTTACCCAGCAGCGCTGCCCCGCCGGTCCCACGGTGCAGCTCTTTTAGTGACACGGGGCAGCGGCCATACCTGCTGCAGTACCTTTTCAATATTTCTTAGACCATTGTCAATATTTTATTCCCCTCACACTTCCCATTGTCAATATTTTATTCCGCTCACACCTCTCAGCCTTTCCCGTGCGGCTCTTTTTACCCAGCAGCGCTGCCCCGAAGGTCCCGCGGTGCAGCTCTTTTAGTGACACGGGGCAGCGGCCACTCCTGCTGCAGTACCTTTATTGTACCTTTTTTACCATGCTCAGCATTTTATTCCCTATACACCTCTCAGCCTTTCCCGTGCTGAGCTTTTTACCCAGCAGCGCTGCCCCGCCGGTCCCACGGTGCAGCTCTTTTAGTGACACGGGGCAGCGGCCATACCTGCTGCAGTACCTTTTCAATATTTCTTAGACCATTGTCAATATTTTATTCCCCTCACACTTCCCTTTGTCAATATTTTATTCCGCTCACACTTCTTAGCATTTCCCGTGCGGCTCTTTTTACCCAGCAGCGCTGCCCCGAAGGTCCCGCGGTGCAGCTCTTTTAGTGACACGGGGCAGCGGCCACTCCTCCTGCAGTACCTTTATTGTACCTCTTTTACCATGCTCAGCATTTTATTCCCTATACACCTCTCAGCCTTTCCCGTGCTGAGCTTTTTACCCAGCAGCGCTGCCCCGCCGGTCCCACGGTGCAGCTCTTTTAGTGACACGGGGCAGCGGCCATACCTGCTGCAGTAACTTTATTGTACCTCATTTACCATGCTCAGCATTTCATTCCCTATACACCTCTTAGCCTTTCCCGCGCTGAGCTTTATAATCCAGAAGCGCTGCCCCGCCGGTCCCACGGTGCAGCTCTTTTAGTGACACGGGGCAGCGGCCATACCTGCTGCAGTACCTTTTCAATATTTCTTAGACCATTGTCAATATTTTATTCCCCTCACACTTCCCTTTGTCAATATTTTATTCCGCTCACACTTCCCAGCCTTTCCCGTGCGGCTCTTTTTACCCAGTAGCGCTGCCCCGAAGGTCCCGCGGTGCAGCTCTTTTAGTGACACGGGGCAGCGGCCACTCCTCCTGCAGTACCTTTATTGTACCTCTTTTACCGTGCTCAGCATTTTATTCCCTATACACCTCTCAGCCTTTCCCGTGCGGCTCTTTTTACCCAGCAGCGCTGCCCCGAAGGTCCCGCGGTGCAGCTCTTTTAGTGACACGGGGCAGCGGCCACTCCTGCTGCAGTACCTTTATTGTACCTTTTTTACCATGCTCAGCATTTTATTCCCTATACACCTCTCAGCCTTTCCCGTGCTGAGCTTTTTACCCAGCAGCGCTGCCCCGCCGGTCCCACGGTGCAGCTCTTTTAGTGACACGGGGCAGCGGCCATACCTGCTGCAGTACCTTTTCAATATTTCTTAGACCATTGTCAATATTTTATTCCCCTCACACTTCCCTTTGTCAATATTTTATTCCGCTCACACTTCTTAGCATTTCCCGTGCGGCTCTTTTTACCCAGCAGCGCTGCCCCGAAGGTCCCGCGGTGCAGCTCTTTTAGTGACACGGGGCAGCGGCCACTCCTGCTGCAGTACCTTTATTGTACCTTTTTTACCATGCTCAGCATTTTATTCCCTATACACCTCTCAGCCTTTCCCGTGCTGAGCTTTTTACCCAGTAGCGCTGCCCCGCCGGTCCCACGGTGCAGCTCTTTTAGTGACACGGGGCAGCGGCCATACCTGCTGCAGTAACTTTATTGTACCTCATTTACCATGCTCAGCATTTCATTCCCTATACACCTCTTAGCCTTTCCCGCGCTGAGCTTTATAATCCAGAAGCGCTGCCCCGCCGGTCCCACGGTGCAGCTCTTTTAGTGACACGGGGCAGCGGCCATACCTGCTGCAGTACCTTTTCAATATTTCTTAGACCATTGTCAATATTTTATTCCCCTCACACTTCCCTTTGTCAATATTTTATTCCGCTCACACCTCTCAGCCTTTCCCGTGCGGCTCTTTTTACCCAGCAGCGCTGCCCCAAAGGTCCCTCGGTGCAGCTCTTTTAGTGACACGGGGCAGCGGCCACTCCTCCTGCAGTACCTTTTGAATATTTCTTAGACCATTGTCAACATTTTATTCAACTCAAAAGTCCCCTTCTCAATATTTTATTCCGCTCACACTTCTCAGCCTTTCCCGTGCTGAGCTTTTTACCCAGCAGCGCTGCCCCGCTGGTCCCACGGTGCAGCTCTTTTAGTGACACGGGGCAGCGGCCATACCTGCTGCAGTACCTTTTCAATATTTCTTAGACCATTGTCAATATTTTATTCCCCTCGCACTCCCTTTGTCAATATTTTATTCCGCTCACACTTCCCAGCCTTTCCCGCGCGGCTCTTTTTACCCAGCAGCGCTGCCCCGAAGGTCCCGCGGTGCAGCTCTTTTAGTGACACGGGGCAGCGGCCACTCCCGCTGCAGTACCTTTATTGTACCTCTTTTACCATGCTCAGCATTTTATTCCCTATACACCTCTCAGCCTTTCCCGTGCTGAGCTCTTCATAACCAGCAGCGCTGCCCCGCCGTGGGTCCCTCGGTGCAGCTCTTTCAGTGACACGGGGCTGCTGCCACTCCTGCTGCAGTACCTTTTGAATATTTCTTAGACCATTGTCAACATTTTATTCAACTCAAAAGTCCCCTTGTCAATATTTTATTCCGCTCACACTTCTCAGCCTTTCCAGTGCTGAGCTTTTTACCCAGCACCGCTGCCCCAACAGTCCCACGGTGCAGCTCTTTTAGTGACACGGGGCAGCGGCCACTCCTGCTGCAGTACCTTTATTGTACCTCGTTTACCATGCTCAGCATTTTATTCCCTTTACACCTCTCAGCCATTCCCGTGCTGCTCTTTATAACCAGCAGCGCTGCCCCGCCGGTCCCACGGTGCAGCTCTTTTAGTGACACGGGGCAGCGGCCATACCTGCTGCAGTACCTTTTGAATATTTCTTAGACCATTGTCAACATTTTATTCAACTCAAAAGTCCCCTTGTCAATATTTTATTCCGCTCACACTTCTCAGCCTTTCCCGTGCGGCTCTTTTTACCCAGCAGCGCTGCCCCGAAGGTCCCGCGGTGCAGCTCTTTTAGTGACACGGGGCAGCGGCCACTCCTGCTGCAGTAACTTTATTGTACCTCATTTACCATGCTCAGCATTTCATTCCCTATACACCTCTCAGCCTTTCCCGCGCTGAGCTTTATAATCCAGAAGCGCTGCCCCGCCGGTCCCACGGTGCAGCTCTTTTAGTGACACGGGGCAGCGGCCATACCTGCTGCAGTACCTTTTCAATATTTCTTAGACCATTGTCAATATTTTATTCCCCTCACACTTCCCTTTGTCAATATTTTATTCCGCTCACACTTCCCAGCCTTTCCCGTGCGGCTCTTTTTACCCAGCAGCGCTGCCCCGAAGGTCCCGCGGTGCAGCTCTTTTAGTGACACGGGGCAGCGGCCACTCCTCCTGCAGTACCTTTATTGTACCTCTTTTACCGTGCTCAGCATTTTATTCCCTATACACCTCTCAGCCTTTCCTGTGCTGAGCTTTTTACCCAGCAGCGCTGCCCCGCCGGTCCCACGGTGCAGCTCTTTTAGTGACACGGGGCAGCGGCCATACCTGCTGCAGTAACTTTATTGTACCTCATTTACCATGCTCAGCATTTCATTCCCTATACACCTCTCAGCCTTTCCCGCGCTGAGCTTTATAATCCAGAAGCGCTGCCCCGCCGGTCCCACGGTGCAGCTCTTTTAGTGACACGGGGCAGCGGCCATACCTGCTGCAGTACCTTTTCAATATTTCTTAGACCATTGTCAATATTTTATTCCACTCACACTTCCCTTTGTCAATATTTTATTCCGCTCACACTTCCCAGCCTTTCCCGTGCGGCTCTTTTTACCCAGTAGCGCTGCCCCGAAGGTCCCGCGGTGCAGCTCTTTTAGTGACACGGGGCAGCGGCCACTCCTCCTGCAGTACCTTTATTGTACCTCTTTTACCGTGCTCAGCATTTTATTCCCTATACACCTCTCAGCCTTTCCCGTGCGGCTCTTTTTACCCAGCAGCGCTGCCCCGAAGGTCCCGCGGTGCAGCTCTTTTAGTGACACGGGGCAGCGGCCACTCCTGCTGCAGTACCTTTATTGTACCTTTTTTACCATGCTCAGCATTTTATTCCCTATACACCTCTCAGCCTTTCCCGTGCTGAGCTTTTTACCCAGCAGCGCTGCCCCGCCGGTCCCACGGTGCAGCTCTTTTAGTGACACGGGGCAGCGGCCATACCTGCTGCAGTACCTTTTCAATATTTCTTAGACCATTGTCAATATTTTATTCCCCTCACACTTCCCTTTGTCAATATTTTATTCCGCTCACACTTCTTAGCATTTCCCGTGCGGCTCTTTTTACCCAGCAGCGCTGCCCCGAAGGTCCCGCGGTGCAGCTCTTTTAGTGACACGGGGCAGCGGCCACTCCTCCTGCAGTACCTTTATTGTACCTTTTTTACCATGCTCAGCATTTTATTCCCTATACACCTCTCAGCCTTTCCCGTGCTGAGCTTTTTACCCAGTAGCGCTGCCCCGCCGGTCCCACGGTGCAGCTCTTTTAGTGACACGGGGCAGCGGCCATACCTGCTGCAGTAACTTTATTGTACCTCATTTACCATGCTCAGCATTTCATTCCCTATACACCTCTTAGCCTTTCCCGCGCTGAGCTTTATAATCCAGAAGCGCTGCCCCGCCGGTCCCACGGTGCAGCTCTTTTAGTGACACGGGGCAGCGGCCATACCTGCTGCAGTACCTTTTCAATATTTCTTAGACCATTGTCAATATTTTATTCCCCTCACACTTCCCTTTGTCAATATTTTATTCCGCTCACACCTCTCAGCCTTTCCCGTGCGGCTCTTTTTACCCAGCAGCGCTGCCCCAAAGGTCCCTCGGTGCAGCTCTTTTAGTGACACGGGGCAGCGGCCACTCCTCCTGCAGTACCTTTTGAATATTTCTTAGACCATTGTCAACATTTTATTCAACTCAAAAGTCCCCTTCTCAATATTTTATTCCGCTCACACTTCTCAGCCTTTCCCGTGCTGAGCTTTTTACCCAGCAGCGCTGCCCCGCTGGTCCCACGGTGCAGCTCTTTTAGTGACACGGGGCAGCGGCCATACCTGCTGCAGTACCTTTTCAATATTTCTTAGACCATTGTCAATATTTTATTCCCCTCGCACTCCCTTTGTCAATATTTTATTCCGCTCACACTTCCCAGCCTTTCCCGCGCGGCTCTTTTTACCCAGCAGCGCTGCCCCGAAGGTCCCGCGGTGCAGCTCTTTTAGTGACACGGGGCAGCGGCCACTCCCGCTGCAGTACCTTTATTGTACCTCTTTTACCATGCTCAGCATTTTATTCCCTATACACCTCTCAGCCTTTCCCGTGCTGAGCTCTTCATAACCAGCAGCGCTGCCCCGCCGTGGGTCCCTCGGTGCAGCTCTTTCAGTGACACGGGGCTGCTGCCACTCCTGCTGCAGTACCTTTTGAATATTTCTTAGACCATTGTCAACATTTTATTCAACTCAAAAGTCCCCTTGTCAATATTTTATTCCGCTCACACTTCTCAGCCTTTCCAGTGCTGAGCTTTTTACCCAGCACCGCTGCCCCAACAGTCCCACGGTGCAGCTCTTTTAGTGACACGGGGCAGCGGCCACTCCTGCTGCAGTACCTTTATTGTACCTCGTTTACCATGCTCAGCATTTCATTCCCTTTACACCTCTCAGCCATTCCCGAGCTGCTCTTTATAACCAGCAGCGCTGCCCCGCCGGTCCCACGGTGCAGCTCTTTTAGTGACACGGGGCAGCGGCCATACCTGCTGCAGTACCTTTTGAATATTTCTTAGACCATTGTCAACATTTTATTCAACTCAAAAGTCCCCTTGTCAATATTTTATTCCGCTCACACTTCTCAGCCTTTCCAGTGCTGAGCTTTTTACCCAGCACCGCTGCCCCAACAGTCCCACGGTGCAGCTCTTTTAGTGACACGGGGCAGCGGCCACTCCTGCTGCAGTACCTTTATTGTACCTCTTTTACCATGCTCAGCATTTTATTCCCTTTACACCTCTCAGCCATTCCCGTGCTGCTCTTTATAACCAGCAGCGCTGCCCCGCCGGTCCCACGGTGCAGCTCTTTTAGTGACACGGGGCAGCGGCCATACCTGCTGCAGTACCTTTTGAATATTTCTTAGACCATTGTCAACATTTTATTCAACTCAAAAGTCCCCTTGTCAATATTTTATTCCGCTCACACTTCTCAGCCTTTCCCGTGCGGCTCTTTTTACCCAGCAGCGCTGCCCCGAAGGTCCCGCGGTGCAGCTCTTTTAGTGACACGGGGCAGCGGCCACTCCTGCTGCAGTAACTTTATTGTACCTCATTTACCATGCTCAGCATTTCATTCCCTATACACCTCTCAGCCTTTCCCGCGCTGAGCTTTATAATCCAGAAGCGCTGCCCCGCCGGTCCCACGGTGCAGCTCTTTTAGTGACACGGGGCAGCGGCCATACCTGCTGCAGTACCTTTTCAATATTTCTTAGACCATTGTCAATATTTTATTCCCCTCACACTTCCCTTTGTCAATATTTTATTCCGCTCACACTTCCCAGCCTTTCCCGTGCGGCTCTTTTTACCCAGCAGCGCTGCCCCGAAGGTCCCGCGGTGCAGCTCTTTTAGTGACACGGGGCAGCGGCCACTCCTCCTGCAGTACCTTTATTGTACCTCTTTTACCGTGCTCAGCATTTTATTCCCTATACACCTCTCAGCCTTTCCTGTGCTGAGCTTTTTACCCAGCAGCGCTGCCCCGCCGGTCCCACGGTGCAGCTCTTTTAGTGACACGGGGCAGCGGCCATACCTGCTGCAGTACCTTTTCAATATTTCTTAGACCATTGTCAATATTTTATTCCCCTCACACTTCCCTTTGTCAATATTTTATTCCGCTCACACTTCCCAGCCTTTCCCGTGCGGCTCTTTTTACCCAGTAGCGCTACCCCGAAGGTCCCGCGCTGCAGCTCTTTTAGTGACACGGGGCAGCGGCCACTCCTCCTGCAGTACCTTTATTGTACCTCTTTTACCGTGCTCAGCATTTTATTCCCTATACACCTCTCAGCCTTTCCCGTGCGGCTCTTTTTACCCAGCAGCGCTGCCCCGAAGGTCCCGCGGTGCAGCTCTTTTAGTGACACGGGGCAGCGGCCACTCCTCCTGCAGTACCTTTTGAATATTTCTTAGACCATTGTCAACATTTTATTCAACTCAAAAGTCCCCTTGTCAATATTTTATTCCGCTCACACTTCTCAGCCTTTCCAGTGCTGAGCTTTTTACCCAGCACCGCTGCCCCAACAGTCCCACGGTGCAGCTCTTTTAGTGACACGGGGCAGCGGCCACTCCTGCTGCAGTACCTTTATTGTACCTCGTTTACCATGCTCAGCATTTTATTCCCTATACACCTCTCAGCCTTTCCCGTGCTGAGCTCTTCATAACCAGCAGCGCTGCCCCGCCGGTCCCACGGTGCAGCTCTTTTAGTGACACGGGGCAGCGGCCATACCTGCTGCAGTACCTTTTGAATATTTCCTGGACCATTGTCAATATTTTATTCCCCTCACACTTCCCATTGTCAACATTTTATTCCGCTCACACCTCTCAGCCTTTCCCGTGCGGCTCTTTTTACCCAGCAGCGCTGCCCCGAAGGTCCCGCGGTGCAGCTCTTTTAGTGACACGGGGCAGCGGCCACTCCTGCTGCAGTACCTTTATTGTACCTTTTTTACCATGCTCAGCATTTTATTCCCTATACACCTCTCAGCCTTTCCCGTGCTGAGCTTTTTACCCAGCAGCGCTGCCCCGCCGGTCCCACGGTGCAGCTCTTTTAATGACACGGGGCAGCGGCCATACCTGCTGCAGTACCTTTTCAATATTTCTTAGACCATTGTCAATATTTTATTCCCCTCACACTTCCCCTTGTCAATATTTTATTCCGCTCACACTTCCCAGCCTTTCCCGTGCGGCTCTTTTTACCCAGTAGCGCTGCCCCGAAGGTCCCGCGGTGCAGCTCTTTTAGTGACACGGGGCAGCGGCCACTCCTCCTGCAGTACCTTTATTGTACCTCTTTTACCGTGCTCAGCATTTTATTCCCTATACACCTCTCAGCCTTTCCCGTGCGGCTCTTTTTACCCAGCAGCGCTGCCCCGTAGGTCCCGCGGTGCAGCTCTTTTAGTGACACGGGGCAGCGGCCACTCCTGCTGCAGTACCTTTATTGTGCCTCTTTTACCATGCTCAGCATTTTATTCCCTATACACCTCTCAGCCTTTCCCGTGCTGAGCTTTTTACCCAGCAGCGCTGCCCCGCCGGTCCCACGGTGCAGCTCTTTTAGTGACACGGGGCAGCGGCCATACCTGCTGCAGTACCTTTTCCATATTTCTTAGACCATTGTCAATATTTTATTCCCCTCACACTTCCCTTTGTCAATATTTTATTCCGCTCACACCTCTCAGCCTTTCCCGTGCGGCTCTTTTTACCCAGCAGCGCTGCCCCAAAGGTCCCTCGGTGCAGCTCTTTTAGTGACACGGGGCAGCGGCCACTCCTCCTGCAGTACCTTTTGAATATTTCTTAGACCATTGTCAACATTTTATTCAACTCAAAAGTCCCCTTCTCAATATTTTATTCCGCTCACACTTCTCAGCCTTTCCCGTGCTGAGCTTTTTACCCAGCAGCGCTGCCCCGCTGGTCCCACGGTGCAGCTCTTTTAGTGACACGGGGCAGCGGCCATACCTGCTGCAGTACCTTTTCAATATTTCTTAGACCATTGTCAATATTTTATTCCCCTCGCACTCCCTTTGTCAATATTTTATTCCGCTCACACTTCCCAGCCTTTCCCGCGCGGCTCTTTTTACCCAGCAGCGCTGCCCCGAAGGTCCCGCGGTGCAGCTCTTTTAGTGACACGGGGCAGCGGCCACTCCCGCTGCAGTACCTTTATTGTACCTCATTTACCATGCTCAGCATTTTATTCCCTATACACCTCTCAGCCTTTCCCGTGCTGAGCTCTTCATAACCAGCAGCGCTGCCCCGCCGTGGGTCCCTCGGTGCAGCTCTTTCAGTGACACGGGGCTGCTGCCACTCCTGCTGCAGTACCTTTTGAATATTTCTTAGACCATTGTCAACATTTTATTCAACTCAAAAGTCCCCTTGTCAATATTTTATTCCGCTCACACTTCTCAGCCTTTCCAGTGCTGAGCTTTTTACCCAGCACCGCTGCCCCAACAGTCCCACGGTGCAGCTCTTTTAGTGACACGGGGCAGCGGCCACTCCTGCTGCAGTACCTTTATTGTACCTCGTTTACCATGCTCAGCATTTCATTCCCTTTACACCTCTCAGCCATTCCCGAGCTGCTCTTTATAACCAGCAGCGCTGCCCCGCCGGTCCCACGGTGCAGCTCTTTTAGTGACACGGGGCAGCGGCCACTCCTCCTGCAGTACCTTTTGAATATTTCTTAGACCATTGTCAACATTTTATTCAACTCAAAAGTCCCCTTGTCAATATTTTATTCCGCTCACACTTCTCAGCCTTTCCAGTGCTGAGCTTTTTACCCAGCACCGCTGCCCCAACAGTCCCACGGTGCAGCTCTTTTAGTGACACGGGGCAGCGGCCACTCCTGCTGCAGTACCTTTATTGTACCTCGTTTACCATGCTCAGCATTTTATTCCCTTTACACCTCTCAGCCATTCCCGTGCTGCTCTTTATAACCAGCAGCGCTGCCCCGCCGGTCCCACGGTGCAGCTCTTTTAGTGACACGGGGCAGCGGCCATACCTGCTGCAGTACCTTTTGAATATTTCTTAGACCATTGTCAACATTTTATTCAACTCAAAAGTCCCCTTGTCAATATTTTATTCCGCTCACACTTCTCAGCCTTTCCCGTGCGGCTCTTTTTACCCAGCAGCGCTGCCCCGAAGGTCCCGCGGTGCAGCTCTTTTAGTGACACGGGGCAGCGGCCACTCCTGCTGCAGTAACTTTATTGTACCTCATTTACCATGCTCAGCATTTCATTCCCTATACACCTCTCAGCCTTTCCCGCGCTGAGCTTTATAATCCAGAAGCGCTGCCCCGCCGGTCCCACGGTGCAGCTCTTTTAGTGACACGGGGCAGCGGCCATACCTGCTGCAGTACCTTTTCAATATTTCTTAGACCATTGTCAATATTTTATTCCCCTCACACTTCCCTTTGTCAATATTTTATTCCGCTCACACTTCCCAGCCTTTCCCGTGCGGCTCTTTTTACCCAGCAGCGCTGCCCCGAAGGTCCCGCGGTGCAGCTCTTTTAGTGACACGGGGCAGCGGCCACTCCTCCTGCAGTACCTTTATTGTACCTCTTTTACCGTGCTCAGCATTTTATTCCCTATACACCTCTCAGCCTTTCCTGTGCTGAGCTTTTTACCCAGCAGCGCTGCCCCGCCGGTCCCACGGTGCAGCTCTTTTAGTGACACGGGGCAGCGGCCATACCTGCTGCAGTACCTTTTCAATATTTCTTAGACCATTGTCAATATTTTATTCCCCTCACACTTCCCTTTGTCAATATTTTATTCCGCTCACACTTCCCAGCCTTTCCCGTGCGGCTCTTTTTACCCAGTAGCGCTACCCCGAAGGTCCCGCGCTGCAGCTCTTTTAGTGACACGGGGCAGCGGCCACTCCTCCTGCAGTACCTTTATTGTACCTCTTTTACCGTGCTCAGCATTTTATTCCCTATACACCTCTCAGCCTTTCCCGTGCGGCTCTTTTTACCCAGCAGCGCTGCCCCGAAGGTCCCGCGGTGCAGCTCTTTTAGTGACACGGGGCAGCGGCCACTCCTCCTGCAGTACCTTTTGAATATTTCTTAGACCATTGTCAACATTTTATTCAACTCAAAAGTCCCCTTGTCAATATTTTATTCCGCTCACACTTCTCAGCCTTTCCAGTGCTGAGCTTTTTACCCAGCACCGCTGCCCCAACAGTCCCACGGTGCAGCTCTTTTAGTGACACGGGGCAGCGGCCACTCCTGCTGCAGTACCTTTATTGTACCTCGTTTACCATGCTCAGCATTTTATTCCCTATACACCTCTCAGCCTTTCCCGTGCTGAGCTCTTCATAACCAGCAGCGCTGCCCCGCCGGTCCCACGGTGCAGCTCTTTTAGTGACACGGGGCAGCGGCCATACCTGCTGCAGTACCTTTTGAATATTTCCTGGACCATTGTCAATATTTTATTCCCCTCACACTTCCCATTGTCAACATTTTATTCCGCTCACACCTCTCAGCCTTTCCCGTGCGGCTCTTTTTACCCAGCAGCGCTGCCCCGAAGGTCCCGTGGTGCAGCTCTTTTAGTGACACGGGGCAGCGGCCACTCCTGCTGCAGTACCTTTATTGTACCTTTTTTACCATGCTCAGCATTTTATTCCCTATACACCTCTCAGCCTTTCCCGTGCTGAGCTTTTTACCCAGCAGCGCTGCCCCGCCGGTCCCACGGTGCAGCTCTTTTAGTGACACGGGGCAGCGGCCATACCTGCTGCAGTACCTTTTCAATATTTCTTAGACCATTGTCAATATTTTATTCCCCTCACACTTCCCTTTGTCAATATTTTATTCCGCTCACACTTCCCAGCCTTTCCCGTGCGGCTCTTTTTACCCAGTAGCGCTGCCCCGAAGGTCCCGCGGTGCAGCTCTTTTAGTGACACGGGGCAGCGGCCACTCCTCCTGCAGTACCTTTATTGTACCTCTTTTACCATGCTCAGCATTTTATTCCCTATACACCTCTCAGCCTTTCCTGTGCTGAGCTTTTTACCCAGCAGCGCTGCCCCGCCGGTCCCACGGTGCAGCTCTTTTAGTGACACGGGGCAGCGGCCACTCCTGCTGCAGTACCTTAATTGTACCTTTTTTACCATGCTCTGCATTTCATTCCCTATACACCTCTCAGCCTTTCCTGTGCTGAGCTTTTTACCCAGCAGCGCTGCCCCGCCGGTCCCACGGTGCAGCTCTTTTAGTGACACGGGGCAGCGGCCATACCTGCTGCGGTACCTTTTCAATATTTCTTAGACCATTGTCAATATTTTATTCCCCTCACACTTCCCATTGTCAACATTTTATTCCGCTCACACCTCTCAGCCTTTCCCGTGCGGCTCTTTTTACCCAGCAGCGCTGCCCCGAAGGTCCCGCGGTGCAGCTCTTTTAGTGACACGGGACAGCGGCCACTCCTGCTGCAGTACCTTTATTGTACCTCTTTTACCATGCTCAGCATTTTATTCCCTATACACCTCTCAGCCTTTCCCGTGCTGAGCTTTTTACCCAGCAGCGCTGCCCCGCCGGTCCCACGGTGCAGCTCTTTTAGTGACACGGGGCAGCGGCCATACCTGCTGCAGTACCTTTTCAATATTTCTTAGACCATTGTCAACATTTTATTCCCCTCACACTTCCCCTTGTCAATATTTTATTCCGCTCACACTTCCCAGCATTTCCCGTGCGGCTCTTTTTACCCAGCAGCGCTGCCCCGAAGGTCCCGCGGTGCAGCTCTTTTAGTGACACGGGGCAGCGGCCATACCTGCTGCAGTACCTTTATTGTACCTCTTTTACCATGCTCAGCATTTTATTCCCTATACACCTCTCAGCCTTTCCCGTGCGGCTCTTTTTACCCAGCAGCGCTGCCCCGAAGGTCCCGCGGTGCAGCTCTTTTAGTGACACGGGGCAGCGGCCACTCCTGCTGCAGTAACTTTATTGTACCTCATTTACCATGCTCAGCATTTCATTCCCTATACACCTCTTAGCCTTTCCCGCGCTGAGCTTTATAATCCAGAAGCGCTGCCCCGCCGGTCCCACGGTGCAGCTCTTTTAGTGACACGGGGCAGCGGCCATACCTGCTGCAGTACCTTTTCAATATTTCTTAGACCATTGTCAATATTTTATTCCCCTCACACTTCCCTTTGTCAATATTTTATTCCGCTCACACTTCCCAGCCTTTCCCGTGCGGCTCTTTTTACCCAGTAGCGCTGCCCCGAAGGTCCCGCGGTGCAGCTCTTTTAGTGACACGGGGCAGCGGCCACTCCTCCTGCAGTACCTTTATTGTACCTCTTTTACCGTGCTCAGCATTTTATTCCCTATACACCTCTCAGCCTTTCCCGTGCGGCTCTTTTTACCCAGCAGCGCTGCCCCGAAGGTCCCGCGGTGCAGCTCTTTTAGTGACACGGGGCAGCGGCCACTCCTGCTGCAGTACCTTTATTGTACCTTTTTTACCATGCTCAGCATTTTATTCCCTATACACCTCTCAGCCTTTCCCGTGCTGAGCTTTTTACCCAGCAGCGCTGCCCCGCCGGTCCCACGGTGCAGCTCTTTTAGTGACACGGGGCAGCGGCCATACCTGCTGCAGTACCTTTTCAATATTTCTTAGACCATTGTCAATATTTTATTCCCCTCACACTTCCCTTTGTCAATATTTTATTCCGCTCACACTTCTTAGCATTTCCCGTGCGGCTCTTTTTACCCAGCAGCGCTGCCCCGAAGGTCCCGCGGTGCAGCTCTTTTAGTGACACGGGGCAGCGGCCACTCCTGCTGCAGTACCTTTATTGTACCTCTTTTACCATGCTCAGCATTTTATTCCCTATACACCTCTCAGCCTTTCCCGTGCTGAGCTTTTTACCCAGTAGCGCTGCCCCGCCGGTCCCACGGTGCAGCTCTTTTAGTGACACGGGGCAGCGGCCATACCTGCTGCAGTAACTTTATTGTACCTCATTTACCATGCTCAGCATTTCATTCCCTATACACCTCTTAGCCTTTCCCGCGCTGAGCTTTATAATCCAGAAGCGCTGCCCCGCCGGTCCCACGGTGCAGCTCTTTTAGTGACACGGGGCAGCGGCCATACCTGCTGCAGTACCTTTTCCATATTTCTTAGACCATTGTCAATATTTTATTCCCCTCACACTTCCCTTTGTCAATATTTTATTCCGCTCACACCTCTCAGCCTTTCCCGTGCGGCTCTTTTTACCCAGCAGCGCTGCCCCAAAGGTCCCTCGGTGCAGCTCTTTTAGTGACACGGGGCAGCGGCCACTCCTCCTGCAGTACCTTTTGAATATTTCTTAGACCATTGTCAACATTTTATTCAACTCAAAAGTCCCCTTCTCAATATTTTATTCCGCTCACACTTCTCAGCCTTTCCCGTGCTGAGCTTTTTACCCAGCAGCGCTGCCCCGCCGGTCCCACGGTGCAGCTCTTTTAGTGACACGGGGCAGCGGCCATACCTGCTGCAGTACCTTTTCAATATTTCTTAGACCATTGTCAATATTTTATTCCCCTCGCACTCCCTTTGTCAATATTTTATTCCGCTCACACTTCCCAGCCTTTCCCGCGCGGCTCTTTTTACCCAGCAGCGCTGCCCCGAAGGTCCCGCGGTGCAGCTCTTTTAGTGACACGGGGCAGCGGCCACTCCCGCTGCAGTACCTTTATTGTACCTCATTTACCATGCTCAGCATTTTATTCCCTATACACCTCTCAGCCTTTCCCGTGCTGAGCTCTTCATAACCAGCAGCGCTGCCCCGCCGTGGGTCCCTCGGTGCAGCTCTTTCAGTGACACGGGGCTGCTGCCACTCCTGCTGCAGTACCTTTTGAATATTTCTTAGACCATTGTCAACATTTTATTCAACTCAAAAGTCCCCTTGTCAATATTTTATTCCGCTCACACTTCTCAGCCTTTCCAGTGCTGAGCTTTTTACCCAGCACCGCTGCCCCAACAGTCCCACGGTGCAGCTCTTTTAGTGACACGGGGCAGCGGCCACTCCTGCTGCAGTACCTTTATTGTACCTCGTTTACCATGCTCAGCATTTCATTCCCTTTACACCTCTCAGCCATTCCCGAGCTGCTCTTTATAACCAGCAGCGCTGCCCCGCCGGTCCCACGGTGCAGCTCTTTTAGTGACACGGGGCAGCGGCCATACCTGCTGCAGTACCTTTTGAATATTTCTTAGACCATTGTCAACATTTTATTCAACTCAAAAGTCCCCTTGTCAATATTTTATTCCGCTCACACTTCTCAGCCTTTCCCGTGCGGCTCTTTTTACCCAGCAGCGCTGCCCCGAAGGTCCCGCGGTGCAGCTCTTTTAGTGACACGGGGCAGCGGCCACTCCTGCTGCAGTAACTTTATTGTACCTCATTTACCATGCTCAGCATTTCATTCCCTATACACCTCTCAGCCTTTCCCGCGCTGAGCTTTATAATCCAGAAGCGCTGCCCCGCCGGTCCCACGGTGCAGCTCTTTTAGTGACACGGGGCAGCGGCCATACCTGCTGCAGTACCTTTTCAATATTTCTTAGACCATTGTCAATATTTTATTCCCCTCACACTTCCCTTTGTCAATATTTTATTCCGCTCACACTTCCCAGCCTTTCCCGTGCGGCTCTTTTTACCCAGCAGCGCTGCCCCGAAGGTCCCGCGGTGTAGCTCTTTTAGTGACACGGGGCAGCGGCCACTCCTCCTGCAGTACCTTTATTGTACCTCTTTTACCGTGCTCAGCATTTTATTCCCTATACACCTCTCAGCCTTTCCTGTGCTGAGCTTTTTACCCAGCAGCGCTGCCCCGCCGGTCCCACGGTGCAGCTCTTTTAGTGACACGGGGCAGCGGCCATACCTGCTGCAGTACCTTTTCAATATTTCTTAGACCATTGTCAATATTTTATTCCCCTCACACTTCCCTTTGTCAATATTTTATTCCGCTCACACTTCCCAGCATTTCCCGTGCGGCTCTTTTTACCCAGCAGCGCTGCCCCAAAGGTCCCTCGGTGCAGCTCTTTTAGTGACACGGGGCAGCGGCCACTCCTCCTGCAGTACCTTTTGAATATTTCTTAGACCATTGTCAACATTTTATTCAACTCAAAAGTCCCCTTGTCAATATTTTATTCCGCTCACACTTCTCAGCCTTTCCAGTGCTGAGCTTTTTACCCAGCACCGCTGCCCCAACAGTCCCACGGTGCAGCTCTTTTAGTGACACGGGGCAGCGGCCACTCCTGCTGCAGTACCTTTATTGTGCCTCTTTTACCATGCTCAGCATTTTATTCCCTATACACCTCTCAGCCTTTCCCGTGCTGAGCTTTTTACCCAGCAGCGCTGCCCCGCCGGTCCCACGGTGCAGCTCTTTTAGTGACACGGGGCAGCGGCCATACCTGCTGCAGTACCTTTTCAATATTTCTTAGACCATTGTCAATATTTTATTCCCCTCACACTTCCCTTTGTCAATATTTTATTCCGCTCACACTTAGCATTTCCCGTGAGGCTCTTTTTACCCAGCAGCGCTGCCCCGAAGGTCCCTCGGCGCAGCTCTCTTAGTGACACGGGGCAGCGGCCATACCTGCTGCAGTACCTTTTCAATATTTCTTAGACCACTGTCAACATTTTATTCCCCTCACACTTCCCTTTGTCAATATTTTATTCCGCTCACACTTCCCAGCATTTCCCGTGCGGCTCTTTTTACCCAGCAGCGCTGCCCCGAAGGTCCCGCGGTGCAGCTCTTTTAGTGACACGGGGCAGCGGCCACTCCTCCTGCAGTACCTTTATTGTACCTCTTTTACCGTGCTCAGCATTTTATTCCCTATACACCTCTCAGCCTTTCCCGTGCGGCTCTTTTTACCCAGCAGCGCTGCCCCGAAGGTCCCGCGGTGCAGCTCTTTTAGTGACACGGGGCAGCGGCCACTCCTCCTGCAGTACCTTTATTGTACCTCTTTTACCATGCTCAGCATTTTATTCCCTATACACCTCTCAGCCTTTCCTGTGCTGAGCTTTTTACCCAGCAGCGCTGCCCCGCCGGTCCCACGGTGCAGCTCTTTTAGTGACACGGGGCAGCGGCCATACCTGCTGCAGTACCTTTTCAATATTTCTTAGACCATTGTCAATATTTTATTCCCCTCACACTTCCCTTTGTCAATATTTTATTCCGCTCACACTTCCCAGCATTTCCCGTGCGGCTCTTTTTACCCAGCAGCGCTGCCCCAAAGGTCCCTCGGTGCAGCTCTTTTAGTGACACGGGGCAGCGGCCACTCCTCCTGCAGTACCTTTTGAATATTTCTTAGACCATTGTCAACATTTTATTCAACTCAAAAGTCCCCTTGTCAATATTTTATTCCGCTCACACTTCTCAGCCTTTCCAGTGCTGAGCTTTTTACCCAGCACCGCTGCCCCAACAGTCCCACGGTGCAGCTCTTTTAGTGACACGGGGCAGCGGCCACTCCTGCTGCAGTACCTTTATTGTGCCTCTTTTACCATGCTCAGCATTTTATTCCCTATACACCTCTCAGCCTTTCCCGTGCTGAGCTTTTTACCCAGCAGCGCTGCCCCGCCGGTCCCACGGTGCAGCTCTTTTAGTGACACGGGGCAGCGGCCACTCCTCCTGCAGTACCTTTATTGTACTTCTTTTACCATGCTCAGCATTTTATTCCCTATACACCTCTCAGCCTTTCCCGTGCTGAGCTTTTTACCCAGCAGCGCTGCCCCGAAGGTCCCACGGTGCAGCTCTTTTAGTGACACGGGGCAGCGGCCACTCCTCCTGCAGTACCTTTATTGTACCTCTTTTACCATGCTCAGCATTTTATTCCCTATACACCTCTCAGCCTTTCCCGTGCTGAGCTTTTTACCCAGTAGCGCTGCTCCGAAGGTCCCACGGTGCAGCTCTTTTAGTGACACGGGGCAGCGGCCATACCTGCTGCAGTACCTTTTCAATATTTCTTAGACCATTGTCAATATTTTATTCCCCTCACACTTCCCATTGTCAACATTTTATTCCGCTCACACCTCTCAGCCTTTCCCGTGCGGCTCTTTTTACCCAGCAGCGCTGCCCCGAAGGTCCCGCGGTGCAGCTCTTTTAGTGACACGGGGCAGCGGCCACTCCTCCTGCAGTACCTTTATTGTACCTCTTTTACCGTGCTCAGCATTTCATTCCCTATACACCTCTCAGCCTTTCCCGTGCTGAGCTTTTTACCCAGCAGCGCTGCCCCGCCGGTCCCACGGTGCAGCTCTTTTAGTGACACGGGGCAGCGGCCATACCTGCTGCAGTACCTTTTCAATATTTCTTAGACCATTGTCAATATTTTATTCCCCTCGCACTCCCTTTGTCAATATTTTATTCCGCTCACACTTCCCAGCCTTTCCCGCGCGGCTCTTTTTACCCAGCAGCGCTGCCCCAAAGGTCCCGCGGTGCAGCTCTTTTAGTGACACGGGGCAGCGGCCACTCCCGCTGCAGTACCTTTATTGTACCTCATTTACCATGCTCAGCATTTTATTCCCTATACACCTCTCAGCCTTTCCCGTGCTGAGCTCTTCATAACCAGCAGCGCTGCCCCGCCGTGGGTCCCTCGGTGCAGCTCTTTCAGTGACACGGGGCTGCTGCCACTCCTGCTGCAGTACCTTTTGAATATTTCTTAGACCATTGTCAACATTTTATTCAACTCAAAAGTCCCCTTGTCAATATTTTATTCCGCTCACACTTCTCAGCCTTTCCAGTGCTGAGCTTTTTACCCAGCACCGCTGCCCCAACAGTCCCACGGTGCAGCTCTTTTAGTGACACGGGGCAGCGGCCACTCCTGCTGCAGTACCTTTATTGTACCTCGTTTACCATGCTCAGCATTTCATTCCCTTTACACCTCTCAGCCATTCCCGAGCTGCTCTTTATAACCAGCAGCGCTGCCCCGCCGGTCCCACGGTGCAGCTCTTTTAGTGACACGGGGCAGCGGCCATACCTGCTGCAGTACCTTTTGAATATTTCTTAGACCATTGTCAACATTTTATTCAACTCAAAAGTCCCCTTGTCAATATTTTATTCCGCTCACACTTCTCAGCCTTTCCCGTGCGGCGCTTTTTACCCAGCACCGCTGCCCCGAAGGTCCCGCGGTGCAGCTCTTTTAGTGACACGGGGCAGCGGCCATACCTGCTGCAGTACCTTTTCAATATTTCTTAGACCATTGTCAATATTTTATTCCCCTCACACTTCCCTTTGTCAATATTTTATTCCGCTCACACTTCCCAGCCTTTCCCGTGCGGCTCTTTTTACCCAGCAGCGCTGCCCCGAAGGTCCCGCGGTGCAGCTCTTTTAGTGACACGGGGCAGCGGCCACTCCTCCTGCAGTACCTTTATTGTACCTCTTTTACCGTGCTCAGCATTTTATTCCCTATACACCTCTCAGCCTTTCCCGTGCGGCTCTTTTTACCCAGCAGCGCTGCCCCGAAGGTCCCGCGGTGCAGCTCTTTTAGTGACACGGGGCAGCGGCCACTCCTCCTGCAGTACCTTTATTGTACCTCTTTTACCGTGCTCAGCATTTTATTCCCTATACACCTCTCAGCCTTTCCTGTGCTGAGCTTTTTACCCAGCAGCGCTGCCCCGCCGGTCCCACGGTGCAGCTCTTTTAGTGACACGGGGCAGCGGCCATACCTGCTGCAGTACCTTTTCAATATTTCTTAGACCATTGTCAATATTTTATTCCCCTCACACTTCCCTTTGTCAATATTTTATTCCGCTCACACTTCCCAGCATTTCCCGTGCGGCTCTTTTTACCCAGCAGCGCTGCCCCAAAGGTCCCTCGGTGCAGCTCTTTTAGTGACACGGGGCAGCGGCCACTCCTCCTGCAGTACCTTTTGAATATTTCTTAGACCATTGTCAACATTTTATTCAACTCAAAAGTCCCCTTGTCAATATTTTATTCCGCTCACACTTCTCAGCCTTTCCAGTGCTGAGCTTTTTACCCAGCACCGCTGCCCCAACAGTCCCACGGTGCAGCTCTTTTAGTGACACGGGGCAGCGGCCACTCCTGCTGCAGTACCTTTATTGTACCTCGTTTACCATGCTCAGCATTTCATTCCCTTTACACCTCTCAGCCTTTCCCGTGCTGAGCTTTATAACCAGCAGCGCTGCCCCGCCGGTCCCACGGTGCAGCTCCTTTAGTGACACGGGGCAGCGGCCATACCTGCTGCAGTACCTTTTCAATATTTCTTAGACCATTGTCAATATTTTATTCCCCTCGCACTTCCCTTTGTCAATATTTTATTCCGCTCACACTTCCCAGCCTTTCCCGCGCGGCTCTTTTTACCCAGCAGCGCTGCCCCAAATGTCCCGCGGTGCAGCTCTTTTAGTGACACGGGGCAGGGGCGGAGAGCCCTCTAGGTGCGGCTCCTCTGTGGCACTTTACCGCGTTCTATTTTATTTCATTGGTACCTCGCGCGTTGCGCCGGGCGGGTCATTCGGAGACATGCGCCGGCTCTCACAGCGCCCCGCCCGCCGCCGCTCCCCGGGGCCCTCCCCGCTGCTCTCGGGAGATCGCACACCGCAGGCGGCCCAAGCCCCGTCCCGCCGACGGCACTCGCCACCCGCCGCCCGCTGCCGCGTTCTCCCGCTGCCTACCGGCACGAAGCGGCGCTGCCGATGACGGAGCCGATGCGCGGCTGCCACGCCGCTTTCCCCGCGCCTCAGGGCCGGCGGCTTCGGCCCCACAGGGCGGCGTCCCCGCATCCGGGCCAGCCCGCGGAGCTCCTGCCGCCGCCGCCGCCGCCCCCCGACTGAGGGGCCGCGACGCCGGCGCCCCCTTTTATACTCCGCACCCCCCTTTTCCCGCCACTGCCGCGCTGGGCTCCCCCCGCCTCAAAACCGCCCAGAAGCGCCCAAGGCGGGAACGGCGCAGCCGCGACGGTGCCTCAGAGAAGCTCTTTTAGCGGCACGGGGCAGCGGCCACCCCTCCTGCAGTACCTTTATTGTACTTCTTTTACCATGCTCAGCATTTTATTCCCTATACGCCTCTCAGCCTTTCCCGTGCTGAGCTTTTTACCCAGTAGCGCTGCTCCGAAGGTCCCACGGTGCAGCTCTTTTAGTGACACGGGGCAGCGGCCACTCCTGCTGCAGTACCTTTATTGTACCTCTTTTACCATGCTCTGCATTTCATTCCCTATACACCTCTCAGCCTTTCCCGGGCTGAGCTTTTTACCCAGTAGCGCTGCCCCGAAGGTCCCACGGTGCAGCTCTTTTAGTGACACGGGGCAGCGGCCATACCTGCTGCAGTACCTTTTCAATATTTCTTAGACCATTGTCAATATTTTATTCCCCTCACACTTCCCATTGTCAACATTTTATTCCGCTCACACCTCTCAGCCTTTCCCGTGCGGCTCTTTTTACCCAGCAGCGCTGCCCCGAAGGTCCCGCGGTGCAGCTCTTTTAGTGACACGGGGCAGCGGCCACTCCTGCTGCAGTACCTTTTTTGTACCTCATTTACCATGCTCAGCATTTTATTCCCTATACACCTCTCAGCCTTTCCCGTGCTGAGCTTTTTACCCAGCAGCGCTGCCCCGCCGGTCCCACGGTGCAGCTCTTTTAGTGACACGGGGCAGCGGCCATACCTGCTGCAGTACCTTTTCAATATTTCTTAGACCATTGTCAATATTTTATTCCCCTCACACTTCCCTTTGTCAATATTTTATTCCGCTCACACTTCCCAGCCTTTCCCGTGCGGCTCTTTTTACCCAGTAGCGCTGCCCCGAAGGTCCCGCGGTGCAGCTCTTTTAGTGACACGGGGCAGCGGCCACTCCTCCTGCAGTACCTTTATTGTACCTCTTTTACCGTGCTCAGCATTTTATTCCCTATACACCTCTCAGCCTTTCCCGTGCGGCTCTTTTTACCCAGCAGCGCTGCCCCGAAGGTCCCGCGGTGCAGCTCTTTTAGTGACACGGGGCAGCGGCCACTCCTCTTGCAGTACCTTTATTGTACCTCTTTTACCATGCTCAGCATTTTATTCCCTATACACCTCTCAGCCTTTCCTGTGCTGAGCTTTTTACCCAGCAGCGCTGCCCCGCCGGTCCCACGGTGCAGCTCTTTTAGTGACACGGGGCAGCGGCCATACCTGCTGCAGTACCTTTTCAATATTTCTTAGACCATTGTCAATATTTTATTCCCCTCACACTTCCCTTTGTCAATATTTTATTCCGCTCACACTTCCCAGCATTTCCCGTGCGGCTCTTTTTACCCAGCAGCGCTGCCCCAAAGGTCCCTCGGTGCAGCTCTTTTAGTGACACGGGGCAGCGGCCACTCCTCCTGCAGTACCTTTTGAATATTTCTTAGACCATTGTCAACATTTTATTCAACTCAAAAGTCCCCTTCTCAATATTTTATTCCGCTCACACCTCTCAGCCTTTCCCGTGCGGCTCTTTTTACCCAGCAGCGCTGCCCCGAAGGTCCCGCGGTGCAGCTCTTTTAGTGACACGGGGCAGCGGCCACTCCTGCTGCAGTACCTTTATTGTACCTCGTTTACCATGCTCAGCATTTCATTCCCTTTACACCTCTCAGCCTTTCCCGTGCTGAGCTTTATAACCAGCAGCGCTGCCCCGCCGGTCCCACGGTGCAGCTCTTTTAGTGACACGGGGCAGCGGCCATACCTGCTGCAGTACCTTTTCAATATTTCTTAGACCATTGTCAATATTTTATTCCCCTCACACTTCCCTTTGTCAATATTTTATTCCGCTCACACTTCCCAGCCTTTCCCGCGCGGCTCTTTTTACCCAGCAGCGCTGCCCCAAATGTCCCGCGGTGCAGCTCTTTTAGTGACACGGGGCAGGGGCGGAGAGCCCTCTAGGTGCGGCTCCTCTGTGGCACTTTACCGTGTTCTATTTTATTTCATTGGTACCTCGCGCGTTGCGCCGGGCGGGTCATTCGGGGACATGCGCCGGCTCTCACAGCGCCCCGCCCGCCGCCGCTCCCCGGGGCCCTCCCCGCTGCTCTCGGGAGATCGCACACCGCAGGCGGCCCAAGCCCCGTCCCGCCGACGGCACTCGCCACCCGCCGCCCGCTGCCGCGTTCTCCCGCTGCCTACCGGCACGAAGCGGCGCTGCCGATGACGGAGCCGATGCGCGGCTGCCACGCCGCTTTCCCCGCGCCTCAGGGCCGGCGGCTTCGGCCCCACAGGGCGGCGTCCCCGCATCCGGGCCAGCCCGCGGAGCTCCTGCCGCCGCCGCCGCCGCCCCCCGACTGAGGGGCCGCGACGCCGGCGCCCCCTTTTATACTCCGCACCCCCCTTTTCCCGCCACTGCCGCGCTGGGCTCCCCCCGCCTCAAAACCGGCCAGAAGTGCCCGAGGCGGGATATCCCCTGCGGCGGAATCTCTCCTGTACTGGAAAAGGTGCGGTAAAGAAAAAAAATGAACTCCCAACTTTTCACAAATGTCCCAAAAATCGAAGCCGCTGTGAGGGGCTTCGAGCTGCGCCTGGCCCCTCAGGTAACGGCGCTTTCCATTGGCTGCCGGAGTAGCCAGGGCCCCTATTGGCTGCCGCACGCTGCGACGCTTCCGATTGGCTGCTGCCCGACCCGCCGCCCCCGGGCAGCTGCTGCTGTGGGTCTCGCCAGGCGGGCTGCAGCCAGAGCAGGCGTCCAGCGGTGCTCGGTGTCTGTCGGCGTTTGCAGTTCAGACAGACAAATTGAATCCAAATTGCCGGCGATTTCCACCACCTGCTATTTCTCCTCTCTTTTCCTGGATAGATTTGACAGCGCTTTCTTTCCCCCCACAGAGTTGGAAAGCAAAATGCTCAGCTGCCCCTTGGCCATCTCCGCTTCCTTCCACAGCTCCAGCCTTGTCCCTCTTTCTCTCCCCCTTACTTTGCACTAGGTTCTCCCTCCTCCTTTCCCAGGCAGCTCGCAGCAGAGACATTTCACCCACCGGCACCACCTGCTTCCTCTCACTCCGTCCCAGTTTGCCCACTTTGAACTACTGTAGCCGCCTGCCCGCGGAGCCGGACCCACCGTGCGCCTGGGTAATGGTGGCGTGAATGATCGCAGGGATTATTGGGGTGGGCTGGGCCTGGCCAGGTGCCTGGTGCCAGCAAAACCGCTCTGTCCCTTTCCTCCTCACCCTGGGCAGGGAACAGAACACATCAGGAAAGACCTGAGGATGGGGAGAAGGGCACAGAGAGATCACTCACGGGTCACTGGAATAAGAGACACGACTGGGGGGAATAAATTCAATTTATTGTCAAACAAATCAGAGCAAGAGAATGAGAGGTAAACCTGCAGGGGTTCAAGCCTAGGAACGAGGACTTTTTCCTTGGCAGCTCGCAGCTGCACGAGGGGGATAAAGGATCCCCCGGGGCCCCCGAGCAGCGGCTCTGCCCCCCCTCAATGGGGATGTGTCCAGACCCGCCGGTCCATCCTGGGCTTTGGGGGGCAAGAGCGGAGCAGGCGCTGAGCTGCTCCATAGAGCTTCCAGCCCCTGTTGGATCCGTCGGGGTGTGACACAGTCATTGCTGGGCGTCGTCGGCGCTCGGTGTCTGTTGGCGTTTGCAATCGTGACAGATAAATTGAGTCCAAACTGGCAGCGCCAGCTCATCTTTACTGTTCTTTTTCAATTTCTTAATGAATTAAGGGAAAACTCCCTTTAGTCACCATTTCAAAGCCTTGAATCAAGGGGAAAACGGAGGTTCCCTCTCAATTTAGACCCATAATTGATGTATAAGGAGGGTCTCCCCTAAATTTAAACCCAAATAAAAAGTGAATCAAGGGGGAGTTTTGCTCAAATTAGCCTCCTAAAATGAGGGGAAATGCAGTTTCCTCTTCAATTTCCCTCAAGAAACACCATTTTGGGGGCTTTTGGACACATTTTTCCTCTGTGAAGGTCCCTTCAAATGAGGGTCCCCCTCGATGGAACTCTTATAATGGCACATAAAGAGGTTCTTCTCAAGGGAAGCCCTTTAAAACCAGGGACGGTGGTGTTTTGCCCTCAATTGTAACCTTAAGATTATGAAAATGGGGTGGTTTCCCTCAATTCTAATCCATCAAACAGCACCATAAATGCTTTCTTCTTCCATTTAGATACGAAAATAATGGAAAACAGTGATTCCCCGCCAACTGAGATACAGAATCATGAAAACGTTGTGTGTTCCTTCAACTGAGACCCTCCAAATCGTAGATGAAGTGGGATCCTCCTAAGTGCAAGCACAATTAAAGAAATGGAGTGTTTTCCCCTCAATTTAAATTCTTTTTCTTCTCGTAACCCCTTTTTTTGGGGGGGGGGGGGTGAGGCACTGGGAGCACTTCCTCCTCCCCACTGGTCGTACTTGGGGCTGCTGCACATTGGAGAGTGGTGGGAAGTCTCCTTCCAGTTCCCTCCCAGCGTTCCCAGTATCTCTTCCAGTGCTCCCACTGGCAAAACACTGGGGGGCACTGCATGGTCTGATGATGGGGGGGTGCATTGTCGAGGATCACAGAGGGGCCCGGGGGGTCCCAGGCGTCCTTGAGGGGGTTCCAGATTCAGCAGTAGGATTTTTCGGACTATGAGTGAGCTATGTGGCCTTTGGAGGTGTCCCTTCCTGTCCTGCTCACAACAGAGCAGCTCAGAGGTGATTTGGCTCCTGAGCATTTCAATTTAGGCCCCCAAAGAGAGGAGGAGCTGCTGCCCACATTACACCTTACAGCTCTGCCAAGGGGCATCTAACCCCATGTGTGCTCAGGAGGTGGGGATGCAAACCACAAATCCCATCTCCACCTCCCTCTGCAGTCCTTTAAGGAGTTCCTCTAGTCTGGAAAACCAGTCCCGTAACTACAGTAAACCCAGAGTCTCCTGAGTGAGAAACCACGTACTGGTAATTCCTCTGCAATAGCCTCATCCCACCTCCAGCAGCCCCTGGGAAGTTGCAGGCAAGAACACCTAACCTGGTAAGCAACTCCAATTCTTGGCAGATTTCCAGGGCAATGCAAAAACACTTCAAAGTATTTTTTCAAAACATCTGCTTTTGTCCTTTAATGCAAAGTAGTGATTCCATACCAATCCTAAGAAGAAGGCCCAGAGAAGACCTTGCTCTCTACAACTCCCTGACAGGAGGGTGTAGCCAGGTGAGGATTGGCTGCTTCTCCCAGGCAACCAGTAACAGGACAAGAGGAAATGGCCTCAAGCCGCACCAGGGTTGGGCATCAAGAGGACTTTCTTCCTGGAAAGGGTGGTCAGGCCTTGGCAGGGGCTGCCCAGGGAGGTTTGGAGTCCCCGTTCCTGGAGGTGTCCGAGGAACACCTGGACATGGCACTCAGTGCTCTGGGCTGGGTGACAAGGTAGGGATTGGGCACACGTTGGACTCGATGACCTTAGAGGGCTTTTCCAACCTCAATGGTTCTGTGATTCTCATGATTCCAAATTCATTTGCAAAAGTTCTCACACCTCTAGTCACACCTTAGCAGGTGTGTAGGCCCAGGCTCATACATTTGAGAGATTTACTGCCTCCAGTGGGATGTACACTGCAATTTCAGGAAGAAAAAAAAAGACTTCAGCCATTACGAGAGAAAACTTTCCAAAAGCATTCCCTGGAGAGACATCCTGAAGGAAGGTGTCTCCCCCTCTTCTGACCATAGAGGGAGCTGAGTCTCCAGTGTTAATTCTAAAACTTTCAAGCTCCAAGTCTGACTCCCAGAAATTTTATTGGCCCCACTTCCCAGCACAATACTCAGACCTCACACGTTGAGGAAAAAAGCAGTGCAGATTAAATAATTAATGCTTCTGGGTACTGTTCTCCCTCTAAACTACACACAATCCCAAAGGAACAAAACCCTTAAAGAAGATGGATTGCTCTTGCTAGCATGAGGAGAAATCTGACAGGGATATACTTCTTCATTCTGCCAAGGCTTTGTCAAACACCTCAGCTCCTGCACTTCAGGGAATAAGAAGTGGCTTATAAGAAGTGACTTTTATGTCAGTGAGCATGTTATTATGGATTAATCTCACACTGGAAAACAGTCTTCATACCCTACTGCATCACCCAAAGAGTCTGGAAGTTGCTGCCTAGTGAGCTCCTGAGTTGTATCTTCCTTGTCAATCTTATCAGCCCCTTGTTTGATTGTAAAAACATAAACAAAATGCAGCAAGCATTGGCCCAACAGCTCAGGACTTGCATATCTCTTCCAAAGAGAGGGAGAAAAAAGAGTGTTTCTCCCAAATCACAGAGTTTAAAAGTTCATGTTATCTACATATATTTTTAAAAGAAAAAGAGGAACAGTAAAATATCAGTTACTGTGCCAGTGGTGCTCCACTCTATTTCGGTTCTCTTCTTCCACTTGTAGTATCTAAGAATACTTTAAAACCAGCCAACCAACCAAAACAACAACAAAAAAACAACGTTGAATTGAAGCTGAACAAGAAGCAATCTGGCTGCTGGCTTGTGGGCACTCCACTGCCTGAGTTCCAGTAAGGGAGTTTATCCTCTCCGCAGTTTTGAGCCAGATCCCAAAGTACTGAACATCAGCTTTTAGCTTTTTTAAGAATTTAACTGTAAGAAAAGCTGCTGGGGAGGGCCATGCTCCAGGCACATCCACGGGATTTCACCTGTGCAGATCTCTAAGCTGAACTTGTGTCTTTTCCTCTACCTTGCTAGGCTTAGCTCATGCATTTCTGTAGGGGAAGGCCCTGCACTGATCAAAGCATGTACTGACCTCAGATAAACAGCTTCTGTCAGTGTGGATCTATCCTAAATGAGCCATTTCCCAAAGTAATTCAAGTGCCTGAATTTCACTTACTCAAAACTGCTTTTAAAGAAACCTGGTTTAACACACTCCATTTCTAAGCAACTACTGGGCAGCGCTCCTTCACTCCCTGTCAGTGTTATTCTTTGACCCTTGGAGAAAGGCTTTAAAGCAACAAAGGGCTTCTTAAGCACCAATAACTTACTCAGTCAAGAATTCAAATCAATAGCAAGGGCAGAGCCTGACTTCAAAACTATTTTAAAACAGAATTTAAAAACAGTTGCATTGCCAATTGACAAGATTAGAAAGGTTTCCTTAGTTGTGATTACAAAGGAATGAACTGTGCAGGGAGAAGACCGAGCATGGAGCAGGTGGGGGGCAGGGGGGAAGAAGGGGGAAACCTTCATTTGCACTGTGGGTTTTTAACCATCATGGTCACATCTCAAGGACTTGCAGAAACCAGTCTAATCTCAAAAAAGGAAAAGCTTCCTGGATATTTTTCATTTCAGTAAGAGCCTAAGGAAGCCCTCAGCAGCAGGAGATTGGAATAACTGCAATCCCTTGAGCAAAGGGAGCAGGGTGTGCTCCTCAAAGTCAGACCTTCATCCACAGCACCCAGAAGGTAGCAAAACAAGGATACAACAAAGCCTTAAGTGGGGAATGGGTTATCAAGGGTTTTATAAGGAAAGAACGAGGTCTGAAAAACAGGACCTGGAGGGTGAGAGAGGAAAGAAATAGCGAGATAGCTGAGGCCTCTTGGAAAAAAAAAAAGGGGGAAAAGGTCGGGATTAAATTCTAACTCAGCTGGAGCTGATCTTAAATGTAATAGGGGGAAATTGCAGCAAGAGGAGACTTCTTTATAGCAGCAAAGTACTGGGATAAATTCACTATAGAAACGGAGAAATCTTTATCAGCAGCAGCTCTCTGCAAAGAGGTCAGGCATCCATTCCTCATGGCAAAGCAGGGCACAGGGAATTGGGCCAGACAACCTCCCCAGGTTGATCCCAGCCCTAATTTCAAAAAATTGCACAAAAATGTAATTATGCATTAACACAGCAAAGTCTTCTTTCCAGCTTACCAGGCATTGAGATGCAAACCCAGCTCCTACCACTGTGCTGTGCTCAGACTCTCCCCCCTTTTCCCCAACCCAATCTCCTGAGCAACCAACAGCTTGCAAGGAGCCGGCACCCCTGGAATTTCACACTCAGCATCTCTTCCAAGCTCAACAGGTGAACAAACAGGTACTCCAACACCTCCTTCCTTTGTACTTCTGGCAGCACAGACCCACTGGGAGAAACTGGAATCCAAGGGCAGATGTAAACATGGGACTCCCGCTTGCCACTGTCTCCACCCGTTCTCCAGCTCAGCTCTGGGCTGGGAAACAAAAGACAACAAACATTTAAAAAACATCCTTGAGGTGTCTTGAGGATGCCCAGGCCTGGAAGAAAGGCCTTCCCATCACCCTCTTGGCCTTTTCCCACTCTGAGGAACTGTGGAAATGCACATCCACACCCAAGCTGGACAGCCTGGGATGTTTTCTGCACACCAAACGCCACAGTCCCGAGCACCAGGAGCCTGAAGATGCCCTGGATTGCAATTCACAGCATCAGTGAACCCTGCACAGGACAACCAAGTCGTTTGTGTGCAGAAGAAATAAAAGTTGCTATTTTTAGTAGTTAAAATACTCGTGGGAGTTATTGGCTGCTTACACCCGTGGGCTTCATAGGGCCTCCCATACTTACGGATTTATCAGAAGGAGCAGTTTCAAGTTCCTTCCTTTTGGAGCCCAACTCCAAAATGGGAAACTTCTCACGAGTGCTCTTGAGAGAGTCAAGTGGAACTTCAAAGGAGCTCAGGAAAGCGACTCCCTCCCCTGAGTCCTGTCTCACCTGCCCGAGCACCCAGTGCTTTTATACCACCTCTCTCCCTGCTTTCCACGTTCATTTAAATGTAAGAAACCTGCAAGTTCTCGCTCCAGCACCAGCCGCCTCTTCCCTGCGCCCCTAAACTGCCGCACTGCTCAGGCGCTGCTCCCCTCGGTTGCGCTGCCCCTTTGCCACGGGGCCGAGCTGGGACAAACTCCCGCTTTTGTTTCCCAGGAAAGGCTCTGCAGGGAGGTCCCGCCGTGCCGCCCGCAAGCCCCGGCCCCATCCCCGCAGCTCCGTGCCCGCGCCGGGACCGCCTTCACCCCGCGCAGCCCCCGCCGCCCGCTCTTGCCCGGCTCTGCTCCGGGGCCGCCCCCCCTCGGGTCTTTTCCCGGCTCACGCCGCGTCGCCGTTTTCCGCTCACTTTCCACCTCGCTGCAGCCACAGCAACAGCCGCCCTCCTCCATTGTCACCACAACCCTCGCCCGCCGCTGCCGCAGCCGGGAACCGAACCTGGCGCTTCCGAGCCGCTCCCGGGCACCGCCGGACGGTACCCACGGAGCAACAGCACCGGGCAGGTAAAGTCAGTGCGCATGCGCAGCGCTGCCCGGCTCCGCCCCGCCCTCCAACACCACATGACGTAACCAGGTACAGCACTGCTCGTGCGCTTCCCTTCCCACAACACCGCGCATGCTCAGCATTGTTTCCATTGCTCCCTTAATGACCACACGACAAAGGGCTTCCCCGCTGATCAGTGCGCATGCGCACAGCTCCTAGCTGCAGTACTGCTTTTTGGCCAGCAGGTGGCACCAGCGATGTGCCCAAGTCAGTGTGCATGCGTGCCTTTCTTGGCCGCAGTACCACCTTGAGCCAGCAGGCGACACCAGCGAGTCACCCAGCAGTGCCCGCGCGCCTCCTGCCGAGAGCGCGAGCGCCGCTCGCGGAGCGGGAATGCGGAAACGGGGTGGAGTTTTTTCGGTGTTTTATTGCATTCTCTACACAGAGCTTCAGAGAGAGAGAACTGGCAGGAGAAGGGAATGAAAACAGCAGAAGTCAGAGCAGGATGGGCAGGTGGAGCACTGAGGGAGCAGAAACCGTGAGCCAGTCTTGTTTCAGAGACTCCTGATGCACTCTGAGGCAGAAATAGGAAGACTTTTACTACTACAGCAAGATCACGCAGGGGGAGGAAAATCAGCAGGGAGGAAAACAGAGAGTAAAAACTTGAGAGTTTTTGGACAGGGAGGAGTAGAAATTCTCCAGATGTCTGTCAGACAAAAGCTTCTAACAGGCTCAAAGCAGTAAAACCAAAAATAATTTGCAAAGTTGACTTTTGCCACCCCCCCTCAAAGTCCTGCTGGAACAGCCAGTGCAGGACCAGTCCCCATTGGTGCAGGACCAGTCCCCACCAATCCCCACATACGTTTTTTTCTTAACCAGGACATTACCGGGACAGACCGGGACACCCCGGGACACCCCGGGACACACCAGGACACCCCGGGACACACTGGGACAGGCCGGCAGAGCGGGCAGCGCTCGGCCTGCAGAGGAGCAGCTTCGGGGTGACCCAGCTGGGGCCGCCCAGTGCCTGAAGGGGCAGCAGGAAAAGATGGAGAAAGAGGATTTCCAAGGGACAGAGGGACAGGACACAGGGAATGGCTCCCCAGTGCCAGAGGGCAGCGATGGATGGGAGATTGGGAATTGGGAATTCCTGGCCAGGAGGGGGGGGGAGGCCCCAGCAGAGGCTGCCCAGAGCAGCTGGGGCTGCCCCTGGATCCCTGGCAGTGCCCAGGGCCAGGCTGGACATTGGGGCTGGAGCAGCCTGGGACAGTGGAAGGTGTCCCTGCCATGGCAGGGCTGGCAACGGGTGGGCTTTAAGCTCCTTCCAACCCAAACCATCCTGGGATTCTGGGATTGTTATAAATGTACTGTGGTGTTGGCTTTTCGCATGTTCCATCATTGTTATGGATGGATTGTGATGTTGGTTTTTTTCATGTTCCTTAATGTTGGAAAAGCTTTGCCGAGGTTCTGTAATGTAATGCTGTAGAATGTCTGTAGTTTGGGTGACAGTTTGGGAAGGACGGGGGGGGGGGTTCTTCGCATTCCTGGAAAAGGAGTGGACTATAACATCTAAGCCTGGTGATACCAAGGTAACTCTTAAGAGGGAACTGGAGGTTAATGCGCTGGGAAAACCCAAATGATCCAAGAGATACACCAAGAATCACACCTGACTGGGAAATAAGGCCAAGCTTATATCAGTGGTTTCAAGTGTTGCCTGGACAAGTCCTGAGACACCTCCGGTACTCTCCTTGGGGAGGAATCCATCCACTCCAAACAGGAGGATCAGGACTATTCCGGGCTGAGGGTTCTCATATTCTGGCCTTAGCCTGTGATTTATTCAAAAAGGAGGAGGAATTGCTACCTCCAACAGTGCCATCTGTGCGTGTTCACCCAGCTCCGACCCCGTGCTCGGGGCTGCTTTTCTCGATCGTGGCTTTCTGTGTGACCTATCTTTCGGCCGCGGAATAAAATCTATTTCTTTATTAAATTTAATTTGGCTGAATTTCTTTACCTCACATTCATAACAATGATGTAACATGCGAAAAGTCAACATCACAATACCATTTATAACAGAGAGATCCGCCGGAGGCACCCGCGGTGCTGCGGTCCTAGCCGCGGAGTGATCCCCCGGAGGGACTATTTGTGATGCGGTCCTGCCCGCGGAAGGATCAGCGCAGGGATCAGCGCAGGGATCAGCGCTGATGCCGCCCCGCCCGCCCCGCTGCTCTCGCTCCCTTTGCCCGCTCTCCCCTCTGCTTCCAGCGCTTCTCCTGCAAAGGGGACGGCTTTTCCTGGGCTCTTTTCCTGCCGGGCTGCAGCGAGCGCTCCCCTCAAGGAGCAGGGGCAGCTCTGCTCGCAGCGGCGGCGATTAAACAGAGAAGGCCCGCAACAATTCCTGCTTAGCCGGGCTTTGATCACATTCCTGAGCCAGCACGGGAGCAGCGAGTGAGGCAGCAGCACGTGAAGGCGGCTGCGGCTCTGGCCAGGCTGGGGAGGGGTTCCTCTGTAAAATAAGAACATGGAGAGACAAAGTAACCAGAAAGGGCAGGAAAAAAAAAAAAAGAAAAAGCCAAGACAAAATAAAGTTTTTTAAAAAAAGAATCCGGATCCAGAGGGACTTCTGGCTGGAGAACTTCCTGGGGAGCAATCCTGCCCCTCTGGGAGGCAATGCCAGGGCAACTCCAGCTGAAACCTGCACACAAACACCACAAAGATTTCAGATATTTGCAGGAAGCATCCACTTAGCAACTGCTGGCTAATAATTTATTCACTTTCCCATTAAATGGTACATTCAGTCCACAAGACTTAAACACCTTTCTGGTAGTTTTATTTACAGTCTGCAGCGTGTTCTGTAGAACACAGGAGTGCTCACAGACAGACACACACAACATAGGGATTTGCAAACATTTAAATAACTACAGTTTATTCCAAAGGAAGTCTACGCACTACTTTTTCCATAAAAATTATAAAAAATACTTTAGTTACTGTATTTTACCTAAACCAAGATACTTGAGAATTCTTCCACAAGTGATGCCCCCTCCCCACAAAGGGCACTCCGACAAGAAGAAATTCAGGAGACTGCATCTCCAAATCAAATCCTAATGGCAACTGCTTCAATGCACCAGAAGAACAAAGAATTCCCACTCTGCATCCAGCAGTCCCTGCTCTGCAGCCTGTCTGGATCTGCTTTTGTAGGGCTTGTGGGGCTTTTGCACTCACTTCCTTCTCCAGGGCAGTTCCCACAAAAAAAGAATGACTGAATTTCTGCAGACTGTCACTCGGCAATCCTGCATTTCACACATCCAAAGGGAAACACTTTCCTTTGAGCCCTTTATTTCAAGGAGTCTCTTTTTTACTGAGCATCCAGTGAGAACGGTGCCCAGTTGTGGCTGTTATTATTTCTCTGCTTTTGCTGTGTGGCAATATTCTGCTGGAGCTCTGCAGAACACCCACTGCAGCCCTTGTCTCACTGGGGCACACCGAATTGACCAAAAAAAGGCACAAAGATGAAACTCCTAAAGCAGCAGCAGCCCCAAGTCACTGAGCTGCTGCTTCTAACACCAACACTCTGTGTCTCAGCAGACACTTCCAACACACGAGCCAAGGCCACAGGGGAGTGAAAAGCCCAGAGCCTGCAGGTAGGACAAGCACTACATTGATCAGTAACAAACCAACACAGCTCAACTGCATGGTGCACTTAAGACTGGACCTGGAAGCATCAGGAAAAGCCATTGGAACACAAGCTCAGCAGCACAGAATCCATTTGTCACCAGCTGATGAGATGGGAGGCTCTGTGTGGGACACGTTGTGCATTCAGCTTCAACAGTGCCACAGCTCCACAGCAGCGCTGAAAAACTTCTGCTTTTAACAGTTGGAGAGGATTTTCTCAATGGAAGTGAAGCTGTCATTAACAGAGGAACAGCTCCAGGAGCGTTTGGACAGCGCTGCCAGGGATGCCCAGGGTGGGGTTGTTGAGGGGCCTGGGTGGGATAATTAGTTGTTAATTTGCATAATTGTTCCTTAGTGATTACTAAGTAGTACTCCACATATGACTAAGTAGGGTAGAGAAGAATAGTAATTACATGAATGGTGTAACTCTCATTGGGGCTTCTAATTAGGGCTGTGTACATTATAAAGAAAAATTAATAGACTCCCAGGCAGCGTTAGGGCTATGTACATGCCAGGCTCGCTGCCGTACGAGATATTTGGTACCGGGGCATGGGTAGAAGTGCCCTGAAATGCCAATTTAAACCCTTAAAACGCTGAAGAAGGAAGAGCTTCATTCAACTGAATCCCTTAAAATGAGGGATCTCTTATCTCTGCTTAAATGGATACAATGGCAAATATATGGTTTCTCTCCTTTAATTTAATCCCCTAAAATATTGGGTAAAGAGGGGGTTTTCTCACTTTAAATCTCTCAAATGATGGAAAAGGGGGATTTTTCTCTCAGTTCAAACCCTTAAAAAGGAGGGACAGCTGGGCTTCCCTCTCAGTTTAAACATCAGGATGATGAAAATGCAGGAGTTACCCTTAATTCAAACCGTAAAATAGCATGGCCGAGGTTTTCCTCTTCCATGTAAACTAGAAAATAATGAAAAAGGAGGATTCCCTGTCAACTGATACCCCTAACACCATAGAAAAGGCAGGGTTTCCTTCAAATGATACCATTAACATCGCAGGGGAAGGGGATTCCCCCTCAATTTGAAGATAGACAATTATGGAAAAGGAAGGGGTTTTTTTCCTCAATTTAAACCCCTTTTCTCCTAATAACCCCTCTGTTTTCTGGGGGCACTGTGGAGGTACTAAGAAGATAAAAGGAGAAAGTTGAAAGTTTCCCCCTGGCAACCCTCATGCTGCCCCGCCTGCTCAGGTTCCCGGGTGCATCCGGCTGCTCCCTAGCCCCTGCTGGATGCTCCCCCTGTCGTTCCTGGGGGGACACTCAGGATGCCTCCATTGGCCCCTCCAGACTAGCAGCTCCCTGTGTAGGTGTGCCGGGGTAACCCTCTGAAAGCAGCCGGTCACTCCTGGAGCTGCTGCACCTTGGAGCGGGGCGGGGGGCGGGGGGGGGGGGGTGAAGTCGAGAAAGGTCCTGCCGGTCGTTCCCTCCCCTACACGGGCCATTGTCTGCCCCTGAAACACCGAGGTGCTGGGCTTTCCTTGCAGTGTAAAAGAACCGGCCTTGTCGTCCTGGTGCCCGTGGCCAGAATTGGGATTCCGCCTCCAAAATTCCCTATATCCTAGCTTTGTAATTGCCGAGGAAATTTCCCACAGATCATAAGCGATTACTGGTAATTTTTCCTCCACAATCATTACTGAATTGTGTTTCTGTTGAAGTGCTTGATGCATCCCTTCAGGGGCCGGGGGTTTGGCCGGGTTTTTTATGGCTAATCCTGACAGGCCTGGACCGAACCAGAGCCCCCCATTGCTGGTGTACCCTGAATTTCAGTGAAATATTGATATACTACTCAGTCTTTCCCTGTCCATCCAGGGAGCAGATTTACTCCATCTTTTGTTCCCGACCGCAGCTCTCCTGCCCAAATGCCGGTTCTCACAGACACAAACTAAGCAGAAAACTACAAGTGTTTGCTTTTAAAGTAAAATTCTTACTACATCTGACTAAAAAATCAAAATAAATGCAAGTTTTGGTGGTCATTGGGGGAAAGCTTTTCAGAACAGAAAATATCCGTTTTGGTAGCACAGATCCCATTTAAATGGTAATGGGTTCTTTTGGGTTTGGAAATCCTGCCCATATAAGATACCCGAAAACTGGTATTTTGGAATTTGATATTTTGAAATGGGGACATTTTGATATTTTGGAATTTAATATTCTGGTATTTTGAAATGGAATTATTTTGGTATTTTGGAACTTGGTATTCTGGTATTTTGAAATTAGGTTACTTTGCTAGTTTGAAACTTGGTTTTCTGGTATTGTAAAACTGGATTACTTTGGTGATTTGGGACTCGGTAATCTACTTTTTTGAAACTGAGTTACTTTGGTGTTTCTGAACTTGGTATATTGAAACTAGGGTAGTTTGGTATTTTGGAACTGGATTACTTTGGTATTTCTGTACTTGGTATTCTGGGATTTTGAAACCTGGCTTTTTGATATTTTTAAACCTGGTTTCCTATTATTTTGAAACTAGGTTATTCTGGTATTTTGGAACCTGATTTTTTTTTTTTTTTTTTGTATTTGTGTAGGCTGGTTTTTTGGCATTTTATAACATGGGCTTTCAATATAGTATTTTTGTAACCTGTGCTTGGCAGGAGACTGTGGCATCCTAGTCCAGGCTCTCGACTTCATTTGCCTTCTTCCACTGCAATTATCCTCTCATGGGAGCTGTTAAATCGCAGACTCTACTATGAGACACGCTTCCTGAAACAGAAATAAATTCCAGCTACGGAAAATCTCACTGCCACATTTAGAAACACTTCAGCAAAGACCTTGGAAATAGCAAAGGTGATGTGTGATTACCCAAGGTCCCAGGAAACTGAGGTGAAGGTGGGGAACAAGCACACAGCAAACAGATTCTACTGCTGCTTGCAGGAAAATGCATGACAGCAAGGGCTGTCCCAGCTGACCCAGCCCTCGTGGGCAGCCGTGTCGCTAAACAGCATAATCCATTGGGTCCCACTCTGTTATTGTAAAATACTGCAAACTCACTTGTAGAGTCCTTTCTAGCCAGGGAGTCCTGTTCCCTTGCTGTTATCTGGCCTTCAAAGAGCTGAGTGATCCCAGATCACTCACAGGAGCAAAAATTAACAGACTTCTAAACACATTAAGTCAGAATCTGAAAGAACAGATGGGATATGATGTACCTTGTGCAAGGATATCTTTGTTCCATAGTCAGAAGTTTTCTCTGTCCCTGCTCAGTAAGGTCCAACTCGGACTTCATATGCATTTTTAGCTGGTTCCTGGGGTCCTGTTGGCATTTGAGCACCTCAGCTTTTCATGAGTCTCTTAGTTGGAGAGGAAAGTTAAGTTAGGGTTGGGGTTAGGGTTAGGGTTAGGGTTAGGATTAGGGTTAGGCTAGGGTTAAGCTAATTTAGAAGCACCATTTTTGCCTTGGGCCCGGACTCCAGGGTCAGCAGTGTTGGGCAGAGGTTCTTCACCCACACTTAGGAGAGTCAAACTTTTGAGCTATACTTGAGGCAAACACCTGATTTATTGCTTAGTTAAAAAAATTTACCTCCTACATTGTATGGCAAGGCTATGTGCTGATGAGGTTAGTGAGCCAAATCCAGGGTCTGTATTTGAAAGAGCTTGGTAAGGGGTAAGATTCATAACTGTTGTAATTACACAGACTAGCAGTGGGCTGATTAAGTTCTTCATCTTGGAAGCAGAGCCAACCTGTTAGTGTCCAGCCAGCCCTGCAGTAGCTGGGAGGTTGGTGATTTTCAGAAGGCTGGTCCATCAGCTGAGGTTATTTGCACCTGGAGATCAGCCCAATCAGGTTGTTGGTGGTGGTGCATTGTTATTCCTATTTGTTTGTTCTGGTGAACGTATCTGCCTGATCTCAGGAAGTGCAGGGGAAGGAAAAAAGGGGATGTGAGAATACCCAAAGCATCATTATGGATGCAAACATGAGGATGGCCCATGCAGTCCATGATGTGAAAATGAGTACGTGTTAACTAAGGGATGCATGAAATTCCAGCTAGCAAGGTAGCTGCAGAGATCAGCCATGCCTAGGGAAGTCTGCCATCTCCTGTTGCACCCTGAAGTACTTTCTGTACCCACCGTAACCCTGATTTTCTTTCCCTGATGTCACTTTAGCAGGTGCACTGCAGGCAGCTGGAGCACTGGTGGTGCATGTGGCCTGATGTGTTTTTGCGGCATGGGTTGTTGGATGCTATTTTGAACCCTACGATCACCTTAACATGTGAACTAGAAATGAAAAGTAAGATTTTTTTTTTTTGTACTAGTTGCAGTAATGTTATCCTCTGGATAAAACTTTTGAGGGTTGTGATTGGTGAAGGCCATTACAGAGTGTGTGTGTGGACTTAAGGGGAATAGGGAAGGAGGAGCCCCAATCAAAGCTGTAGGACACCTCTGGCTTTGTGGCTTTGCGGCTTTGCAGGGGCTGAATGGGTGTCAGGTTTGTGTGTCAGGAGCCCTCCTCCCACATCTCAATCCTACCAGCTCTGTCCAGCCCTGGGAGCAGACCTGAGCACGGATGCCCAGTTTCTTAAGCACGCGCCTTGTGAATGGGCTCCCTCTGGTCTGATCCTTTCTGTTCCCTGAAAGGAGGGGAGAAGAGCAGGGAGAAGGATGGATGACGTGGGGCAGAAAGGAGGGGAAGAGGAGACAAAGCTATTTTGAGGCATTGCAGTAACACACAGAAGGAGACAGCAACCCCTCCCACTTCACTGTAGCACAGTGATCTCAAAGGTAGAGCGGAAACACTCCCAAAGTAATGCTTTCCAGAGCATTGTATTTAAGGAAAGCCGTCTCTTCCAAGCTTCCCAGAGCAGCCGTGTCAGTGAGGACATCACCTGGGCTCTGTCCCTGCTCTTCCCCCGTCTGGGGAGCGGAGCCGCTGCCAGCACGGCCTGGCAGCTGTGGAGGTGTGAAACGCTGACGCACCAGCTGCCAGCACCATTTACATCAGTGAGATTTGTCTCTTAGGACAATAATGGACGTAGGACAAATGACGATGGTGAGCTGAAAGTGCTATTACTCATTATTGAAACTTTGGATTGCTCTCTGGCCGGTGCTAAAACTATAAAGCCAGCAGCCAGCGGACAAGCCCTCAGTAACCTCTGCCACTGAACTAAAAGCTTTTGGAGGGGGAACAGAAGTGCTATAAATCTTGTGGGTGACATTTAACATTTGTCAGAGAAACACTTTGGACTTATTTTAATCTCTTCATTTTGGAAAGTTCATAATAACAAATAATGGGTGCCTTGAACCTGGCTGGTGAGTCCCCCATCTCTACCGGCTCCAAATGGAAACTCAAAGTGGCCCCTTAATAGAAAGGGCAGCTCTGTTCATCGCTGCCTCTCGTGCACTGTGTGGTCTCCCAGCCGCTCCTAAATGGATACCGTCCTTGCAGTGTTTACACGTGCTGCCTGTTATTGCAATGACACCGGAGCCTGCAAATGTCTTAACTTGATTTTTTTCCAAAAAACTGTCCATTAATCTTCCTCAGTGCTTGGAAGGAAAGTAAATTATTTATGATGCGGATGTTACAGGGGATTGTTTCTGCATTAACGTTTCGTTTGGGAGTGTTAAATCTGTCTCTCGTGCTAAGTTAGAGATTGGGTTTATCAGGTGACTTGTCCAGAGACGAATCCCATCCAAACACACTTCTACCAGTGCCTCCTCTTCTGCCCAGGTGTTTCCCTGCCGTGAAATGAGTGCCCCATGCTCCAAGTGAAACAAATGCAGGGCCAAGGAGAATAACCTTAGAAAGTGTATTTTTAAGCTGTAAATTTTGCTACTCACCTAAATGAGAAGCAGTCTCAGCTGGGGAAAAAAAAAAGGGATTTTATGCTAACTTCTCACATAGGGCTCTGTCGATGCACTGCCATTAACATGCCTGCTATTTTTGGCTGGACTTATTCTGGCCATGCTGATCTCCTTGATGAGAGGCTTTACTGGTAGATAGATCAGTCAGTGCTGCCCTAGAACAGGTTCTCAAAGAGTTACTAAACCTAATTTTTCATGAGTATGCCAGAAGAAAAGTGACCTTTTTTATTGTCCCAATGGTATCCAAAGGGAAGATGTGGGGACGATTTTCACAACGGGACAGGACACAGTCATAAGCTGTGCCATGGAAGGTTCACATTGGGCATCGGGAAGAATTTCTTCACAGAAGGGGTTGTTAAGCATTGCACTGGGCTGCCTGGAGAGGCGGTGGAGTCCCCATCCCTGGAAGCGTCCAAGGAATGACTGGAGGTGGCACTCAACTCACTGCGGTCTGGTTGACAGGGTGGTAATCAGTCCCAGGTTGGACTCGATCTTGGAGGTCTTCTCTAGCCTTTATGATTCTGTGTATTTGTGTTCCCTGGGCTTTCCCTGTCACTGCTCGTCCCAGATCCCTTTCCAGAAGTGAAGGGAGCAGGCTGTGATCAATTAGAAAGGGACTGTTTTCCCAAGTCCAGGTATTAGACTGAGTTTTAGAAATACATGTAACTGCTGTACTAAAATTTTTTAAAATGCCACCAAAGTCCTTCTGCAAACAGCAGAACACTATCCTGGGGAAAGCTGTTCGAGGCAGGACATAAGCTAACAAATTCCACCTCACATTTCTGAACACGGCGTGTGTCTGAGAGGTCAGGGAGTTGCAAATGCTCGGGCTTTTGGAGGAACTGGCGCTGCCATATGCAGTGTTGGGATATCCAGGCTGACTCTGGCTGTCCTCAACATGCTTGGGGTAGTGATTTTCCCTCTCTCACCTACAATTAGCCTTTCCATGACTGCCACGACGGAGGCGGTTGCAAAGTGCTCTGAGAGCATCTGCTGAAAAGCATTGGATAAACGCACTGTAGAAACAGCATGTAGTTAAACCTTTCCCACCACCACTTCCCTGCTCCATATAAATGTATATTTGGGGGAAGCGCATGTACAAATAAAAGCCAAACTGTGATACTGAGGTGCCTGCAGTGTGTTCTCCAGAGAAGAAATGTTTGAACAGTAGCTTGGAAAGAAGAGGTTGGGAGCCTGCAGTGGGTTTGACCAGAGAGATGAGTCTGTTACTGGAAATATTGATTGTCTCAGAGGTTCAGTGTTGCCAGCCAATCTGCACATACGGTACCAGTTTTATTGATACATGCATAAGATTAAACATGACACCTCTGTCAAACGAATCCCTGGGTACCATTTAACTAACGCTTAAAGCAGCTGCTTTTGAAAGATTACCCTCAGGCACAGCCCACCCAGGCAGAACAATATCATCACCTTAAGCACTTTCCAAGTTGCCGATAATTGGGAATTCTTGCCTTGTAGCAATATAATCACACAATATTAGTGGAAGTTGAGAGGGTATTCAGCACCTGATTGTGCTCTCTGGCTCTGCGGGGGCTTCACTGGTTTTACTGATGTTTCTGTGTACAATCGCATGTCCCTGGGTATTTGGTCTGAGTCTCTGAGCTGCTGGCTTGAGATTCGGTTGTTGGTTTGCAAGTAGAACTTACTGTGAATCAAGATTTTTGGCTACTCTGAAACCTTCTATGTTACTGTTTAAATAAAAATTGATCACCTTTTTATAGAATATTCTTATAATGACAACAGGAGAGGAATTAATTTCATTTCTCACTAGGAGCGATAGAGTTAATTAAGGATGTGTATCCCTGTTCAATAACGAGCAAGTGATTAAGTTTTGTGTGAGTGCAAGAAACTTCTTCCCATACTGAGGATACTGTCAGTTTTCTTTTTTCTGACTTCTCCTCAGGCTTCTGCTTTCTAGTTGTTAGTCAGTACACAGGAACAGGTGCCAACAGGGAGTAATAGCAGAAAATGTATGTTTCTTTCTGGCAAGGATATTTTTGTACCAGATCTCCTCTAGGATGGGGCAACACGCTTCAGCCCTCACTTCTCTGTAGCTGACAAGGGTAAGATGGGTAGGGGACAGAGCCATTTACTGTCCAGTTCATAGCTCCACTGTCACACAGTTGGGTGGCTGGAGACTGCTGTGTGTGCCGACCACAGGGATCAGCTGCTTGGGTCTCCATTTCTGAGCTTTGTGCATCCCTGTAACTGGAGGATGTGGGAGAGGCAGGGGGAGAGTATCCAGCCACCTCTCTGTTCTAGAAGTCACCTGTTAAATTAATAAACTGTTTCATCTCTGTACATCCAATGCCTATCCCTCTATCTAATTTCTCCACCTCTTTCAGTAAATCATCCTTCTGTTGGAACTGCAGCGTTCTTCCTAGGAAAAGGGTGAGTGGTGATGGGTGGTAAACTGAAAGCAGAAAACAGATCACTGATGATATGGCTATTAGTACATTTGCTATTAGTAAGTCAGATGTTCCTTAGAAGTCCCTTAAACACTATATCCTGATTACAAGCTTGATAGCAATTCATGCTGTTTATGGTTCCTATTAAATGAATCTGCTTCTCAACACCAATTTTGAGCTAATGGAAGACCATCCACGTGATGGAAAGTTCTGCTCTCTTAGACTCTGACTCCTCAACGTGGATCTCGCTAGGAGATCAGGGCTTACCCTGCAGAAGATTTATATGCACCCAAGAGCTTTAGGAGCATAAATCCTGTTGACTGATCAGCACAAACTCCACAATGTGCCAACTCCTTCGGCAGAACACAACAACCTGCCCCATATCTGTGGGCAGAGAGCTCATTTCGAAGGAGCTGGTGGCCATAAATCCTCTAAATACTTTCGAAAATCTTTTCCAGAGTTGTTGAATGGAAAAAACAGGTTTGTGGGCTGCAGGGAGCAGCTGTATTCTGCACACATCAGAGATGTATTGGCCGCATCGTGACCTCATAAAACTTCTTAAGCTGGCAGCTCTTCCCCTTTTTCTGGCATGGGTGCAGCTTAACGATAGATTCTAAGTTTGTCGAGCTACTGGAGTAAAACGCACAATAGGGCCAAAGATACATAGCTTCGGCAATTGCTTTGTGCCCTTTGCCTCCCCTGCAAGCTCCTGTCTTTTATCCTCCACCTGCTCCCGCCGTTCTCCTGCCACAGCTGGTGAGAACGGGGCCAGGTTTATGAAGGCATCACCTGCCCGTGTCAGAAGTGACATGTCCCAGAGCAATCTAGAGCTCCCTGTGTCCTGAGCCTCTGATGGCTATATTTATAATCCAATCATGCTGAAAAACACAAACATAACTTCTGTCTGACCTTCTCTATTAAACCATGAGGACTTTTTTCTGCTAGGATTTCTAATACCTTGACATACGCGGTATTTTGTCTGGTGGCATTTCCCCTGCTGCTCTTCGTATTATTTCCGTGGCCAGGCTATGCATTGCAAAGCTCTCAGCTTCAGCAAGGTTTAAGAGTGCCTTGAGAAGGTGCCCGCCTAATTCCTGCTCTAACCTTTTGCTTCTAAAATCAGACACTTCTCATGCATTTTTCCTCTGTTTATGGAACTATGTTCAATGTTATCAGCAAAAACCCTTCAAAACACACTCATGCAAGGCAAAGTGGGTGTCTTTTGATCAGATTTTTCTGCACCCACATAAATGACTGGTGGCAGAGAGTGGTGGAGAGCCCACCACAACCCTCCTCTTTCCTGCACTGATGTGCATTTGAAAACTGATGTGAGTACATGCTGCTCTCTTACTGCTGGTTTCATCTATGTCTTCTCTTCTGGACTACTAAAGACCTCTTGACATTGTGCTGGTACAGGTCAGACTAGGTGCTGGCTTCTTCCTCGGTACAGCTGTTGTCCGGCCTCTGGGGCCCAGGATTGTGCAGACATGCAGTGTTAATGAAGACATCTGTCTACATGAATAATCACCATGCAAATGAGGCCTTGACCTGATTTTCTTTGGACTAGAAAAAATCTCAACACTAAAGTTTACCAGCTTTGCCCAGTATCTGAGGGGGAGGAAGGCAGTCTTTTTCTGGATTTGGGGGTTCCCATCCTGCACTGGCCTGGGCAGTCTCGTGTGAACTATGTTGTTTGTTGATTCTTGTAACTAGTCCCATTTTTTGAAGCTGGTGAAGTCATCAGCTTCCATTTGAATGTGTTACCTCTTCTGTTCAGATCAAACTCTTTTAGAAGCTATGCATAATTTATGGCCTGGTTATATCCACCTCCAAAGAACAAACGAACGAGTGGAATTCCTTGGTAAGCTGGGTCATACATACACTAGCACCTCTATCAGAGTAGGAGGCATGAAACCTTCTCCTGATATAAACTGCTGTATCCAAGTTTGGCTGAGGAGCTGTATTTGACCTTGCAGCTTATGCTGTCATATGTTGGGACTGTGCAAGTCGGGTAAGTAGTGGTGTTGCAGTGTTTTCTTGTATATGAGTGTATTCAGATACCACTGAACCTTATAGATAAGCCTGGCCTAAATTGCTGGTGCTGTTATGTCAGCAAAGAGCATGAAATGCCTGTCCTACCTAAGAGCGCTGTGCTGGCAGGGCTCCTGGTGCAGGGGAGGGATTCTAGCTCAGGTCTGTGCTGGGAACTCTGACTAGTGCACGCCTTGTCTGCTGCAATAACAAGAAAATTGCATTTGCTCAAACCTTTAATTAAACACTTAAATCAGGCTTTGGTAGGTTTGTTGCTTTTGCCTGTTTTGCTGAGGCAGGGGAGAGGGAGTGTGTTACTACACCTGGGGACCGCACTTGACAAAGTTAACTTCTAAACCAGCCCAAACTGAGCACTTTTCCCCATCTGATGTTGCTCCGCTGCCAGCAGACTCTGCACTGCCCCAGAAGAGCCACAGCTATATGGGATGGGCTTCCCTACACCACATACACCTTCACACCGCAAGATAGTCGGAATGGGAGTTGCCTTTTCACATGGACCATCCTTTTGCCTATCCTTTGCAGGAAAAGAGGATCCTTATCTGTGGTCTCACTGGCGGTGTCCAAAAGCCCTTTAGAAATTCATCCCTTCTAGAGTCTCTACAGGCTCTTCTGACTCTTGCATGGCCACTGCCCTCTGCAAGGTCCGTTCCAGGAACGTTTCACTGCTCTGGACTACCATAGCCCTGTGGCTTGAGTGTCCCTCATGCATTTAAAATATCCTTTATGGCTGTAAGGAAAGAGAAAATTAAAGAGAATGGCACTTACAGGACATCAAAGATACAAAGGGCCTCTTTATCCAAGAGACATCTCTGCATTTGGGGCAGTATTTTACCTGGTTAAATGGCTTCTTTTAGAGCCCTTAAGTACACCGTTGCTCCAGCTATGGATTTTTAATTAAGCCCCTCCCTCCTCCTCTCTTTTGCACATCACTATAATTTTAGAGGTTAAGAAATCCCCTTAATATCTAGCGAGAGGTTTAATGCTCTGTGCTCTTTAAAGAGCCCACCAAGCACTGTGCTGTATTAATAGCTCTGAGATTATAATTTTTACAGTCTTCTAGGACTGATGTCTGGTGTTAACATTTCACGATCATGTCAAAGGAACGGGGGGGATGGGGGCTATACCTGTCAGCTGATGTTTTAACATGTGGCTTTAATCTTTTTAATTTACACACCTTCATAGGAAAAAAAAACCAAACAAAACAAACCAACAAACACCAGCTGGCAGAACTCAATACACAAGCCTTTTTTTCCTGGGGAGGGTGAGTGGCTCCCACTGCTGCAGCGTGGATGTTCCTCATTCACAGCAAATGGAGCATCACTGCAGAGCCCCATGTTAGGCCGTAGCCATGGGGGCCTGGGGATACCTTGGTGACAGATGAATGTGCAGCAGAAGATGACCTTTCTGTTTGCGTAATTCCTACATCAAGTTAAAATCTGAGTAAGGTTTCCATGGTATCAGGGTTGTATATCATTCTGGCCACGTGTGCATTTAGAAAAATACACAAAAACTGGCAGAGTACCATGTTTTGACAAACAAGACTGAAGACCGACTTCTGCTCTTGTTGTGGATGAGGTTTTGTGTCTAAGAGCACCATTGCTAGCTGTGGTCATGATCCAGGAGAGATGATTCTGCCATCCTGGGTCAGACTGGATCATCTCCTGCAGTGATTGGTAGTGGATGTTTAGGAAAAATAGAAGGAAGAGGGAATGTGTGTGGTGCTGCTTCAGAAACACTCTCTCACAAGCCTTTCCTGCCCAAACTCAAGGCTGTCCTTGCATCTGCCCCAGCCATTTCTCTGGCACTGCACCAATTAGGGCCTCTCTTCTCTGTGTGTTGTAACATCCTGAGGTCAGTGATGAGTCCTTGAACCACGTGTGTACATTTCGTGAGCAGTACATTTAATGAGCAGTACATTTTCAAGCTGACCCAGCCAGTCTAGAAACTCGGTGCTTTGCTGCTGTCTCCACTTTTCATTCATCACTGTGCAGATTTTTGCAGCAATGTGCCCTGGCAGCAGCCCTTGGGAGGGCAGGTAGCCCTGGACCTGAACACCCTGTATTGGTCCTCTCCCTACAAAAATGAAGACTTGTATAAAATACATATTAATGCTGAAAAGCACCAGAGATTTGTTTTTTTGCCCTTCCTCTTTACCCCTTAACCCCCTTGTGTACAAGGCCTTTGGGGTCTGGAGATGCACACCCTCATTTTGTGCCCTGCAGAAGCATCTCTGCTTTACTGTTCCCCTCCAGCTGGTCTGAAGTCAGACAGGTTCTGTCTGCTCATGCTGCAGACACCTCCACTTTGTTTTGTGGATGTCTTTAAAGCCTGAGCGTGTGCTTTGCTGGCAGAAGTTGGGCTGGGGCTGCAGCCACACACCCTGGCAGCAGTGGCAGCCCCTGTGTCTCACCCCTATGATCTGGGCTGCCGTTGACAAGAGCCTCCACTTTGAAGGAGCATTCAAAGCCTCTTGGGGCCAGTCGGGAGATGACTTCAGACCTCTCCAGTTTACCACACAGCATTCGGTGGGCAAAGATCCTTTCATTAAAACTGATAGATGACACATTTTTGCAATAATTACAATTCAAAGTGTTCTTATCAAAGTGCTGGAAATTAGTATGTTGATGTGAGATAAGTGCTCCTTTCCCAGCGTTCGCACCAGAAGAGAGCGTGCAATCTGCTTTCCCTTTGTGTACCCCGTGTCAGTTGCAAGCATTTCTACATAGCTAATGCCTGTAGATAGATTTGCTGACTCCTAATGTCAGCAAATCCCACTGTGATTAGGCCTTGAGGTGACAAAACAAAACCTTGACTGTTACAAGATAGGTAGCTCAGTGCTGAGATAAAACCTAAAAATAAACCCCAGTAGCCTTTTAATGGAACTGAGCACAGCACAAAATAAATTTTTATAAGTTGTTAGGTCCTCGCAGCAAAAGGGAGAACTATAAAATCCTGTTTGATGGCTTTTTAATGGCAGTTGTTTCATTTAAAGCTTTTAGTGAAGCAGGTTACATGGCAAAAGCAGAATAATAAACAGTAAGAGAATGCATTCACCCTGTGAAATGACCACAATTAAACGCTCAGCGGAAACTTGGGGATACCAGCTCCAGGTTGTCTGCTCAGGCTTCCATCCCCAGCTTTCCAAGGAGTGCAGCTCTCATCCCTAGTCATGTCCCCCTGGTTCTGTCTTGACCTTCTCAGAATCATAGAATGGTGTAGATTGGAGGGGACCCTAAAAATCATCTTGATCCATCCCCCTGCCACGGACAGGGGCACCGTCCACTAGACCAAGCCTCACGCAACCTGCCCTTGAATGGGGCAGCCACAGCTTCTCTGGGCAACCTGCTCCACTGTCTTACCAACCTCATTGTAAAAATACTCTTTCTTTTATCTAATCTAAATCAACTCCCTTTTATTTTAAAGCCCTTACCACTTGTTCTGTCACAACTTGCCCTTCACCTTGGTCCACTTTATAACTGTTTTCCTGCGAACAGTCTCCAGAGCTGAGATTTCTCTGTGGGATATTGCCCTGTTGCAGCACAGTAAAATGGTCTCTCCCTGGTTTTGCTGAATCAAACGAGAGGTGTGTGAGGTGGGCTCAGGACCTTGGTCTTCCCGATTCAGGTCTTGCTCTGGACTTGGCAGGTGAAATTCAAGCGTCAGCAATAGCTGAACTAATAACAAACCTGCATGCAGGGATTTCTCACTCTGTGCAACCCTCACGCCTCCGATATTGTGAAACCATGTGCCATGGAAAACATACATGGTTGGTACATGAGGAGACAACAGGCAAGGCAGGAACTGTCTCTTGCAGCCCAAACCCCCTCCAGCCAAAATGAAGGGTGGGGAAAGGAGTGGCTCCTCTGAGCATCTCCTGGTCACCAACAAGCAGCATTGGGTGGTTGTGTTTTGCGTGTGGGAATCTCCAGCACTTGTCTGGGCTTTCCTCCTGCTTGCTGTGCTTTAGGTGCCAGTATGGTGGGGCCAGCTCAGTCTCCTGGGGTGATGCCAGGAAGAGGAGCCCTTCTGAGAGGGGGTTTGGAAATTCATGTTCCTCTTCATGTAAGCTGAAGTGGGCTTTGCATCTGGTTTGAAAGAGGAGAGAAGACTGTGATGAGTCCAGCCCTTCTTCCAGCAGAAGACTGCTCTTGAACATAAAGAATAATACTCTTTCACCGGGGCTTTGTTTAGAAATGGACTTGGCTTTGAAGATATCATAACACTGATACTGGATATAAAGAATGAGAAATGCCTGTGAATGCTTCCCTAAAATATTTATAAGTGATATGCTGGAAACCCTACCCACCTCTCTTAACTATTCCCATCCCAGAGATGTCATAGGCAGCTTTGTCCTGGTGGTCACAGGCCAGCTGTCTCTGCTGGATGTCAGGGGAGGATCTTGGTGCAAAACATTTTCCTTACAGTCATCAGGAAATTCCTTCAGCTTGATTATAAATGTTGGACCTAAGCTTTTTGACAGCATCCTTTTAATAGAAACCAACCTTCTACCTGAGTCAAGTAACAATTTACTCTGGGTAGTTAATGCCATTGGAAATGCTTTCTTCTTTTTCTTTGTCTTTTTCTTTGAAGAAACAGAACATGAGAAGCAAATCCAAGCTCACATTTTCCATTGATCTCAGATCAGAGACACAAACAGCTGGGATTTTAATGTCACACTTTACAGTGATGTAATCAAACTGAATTTCTGAAATCAATTTCTTCATAACTGACCTTTCCAGATGAATGATATGTTGCTACACTGCTCCATAGACAATAATTTCCAATGGAAAGACTAACCATTCAGATCACTTTAATTAATCTGTCTCCATTCTGCACTCACCCAGTGGACTCGCAGCAAAGTTTAGGAGGCAGCAGCTCAGCTGTTGAAACTCATCACCAAACCAGAGATCAGCGATCAGTACAGGGGAGAAAATGTCTTTCTAGGCAATACAGAAAGAATGTACATACACAAAGAATTCTTTTGAGTCTACCACCTTCTGTGCTGTCATCCTCTTTACCACCTGGCCACAGCCTCAGGACACAACCATCTGCTGATGGTAGGGGAGTCATTCTCATAGGAATGGACAAGAAAGTGACAAACAGTGCTTGGTGGCCTCTTAACATGAGCGTGAGGGAAAAATAGATGAGCTGTGCAAACGAAATGCCATGTTTATGAAAAGTTGATTTTTAATAACTGGCTATGGAGGGTGGTCAGCAGCTGGAAACATATTACCGGGATCCTTACTATGTGTAAACACAAACCCGTAGTATGGATAAACAGTAACATCACACTGAATTTTCAGCCAAGAAGCTCCATTAACCCTTTAGAAATTACAGGCAGAGACAGTCTAGTCAAACAACCATTCATCTCCTTTGGGCTGGCAGCAGAGGAGTCACCAAAGCTTGGGGTGCGCCAGCTGCTTGTCAAATGCAGTTTTTCACCCCAGCAATGCATCTTTTGCCTGATTTTTGCAGGCCTAACTTTGGAAATGCATTTAAGACCAGCAGTTTAGATGCTACTTGACTTTCCTCTGAGATCCCCAGAGATGGTGCCAAAAGTGCAATGTAAATAGTGATTCGGTAGAAAAGTGGATTGAGATCACCAACCTCCACGACAAACCCCATTTCAGGGGGACACCTGAAGACCACCACTGTAATTCGTCACTGGTCTTTCAGCTCATCCTGCTCCTGTAGGTAAATGCACACACATCAAAGTTCCTGCAGTGCCATCATTCTGAGCAAAACATCAAAGACAATAAAAGATCCCTCGGCACACAGGGCTGGGGTAGAGCAGAGTGCTGGGAAGAGCCTTGCAAGGCGTTGAAGGTTAGGGCTGACCTAGGATCACCCCTTCACTGATAGCTGTCAAGTGTTTTATACTGTCAACCTCTCTGCTTGATGAAATTCAGAAGTCCATGAAATTACACCCTGAATTAATCTGGTCCGTTGCCAGGAGAGTTAACAAGTCGTAAGGTCCAAACTTTCTGTTACAAGTTGGTTGTGTTTTTCTTTTTGTATCCCTCATTACTGCCCAGGTAAGATGTAATGCAGCCAAAGGCATACAAACCCTTTTGACAGTAATTAAACAAAAAAAAAAAAAATAGAAATATATCTGACAATAAATTAGTGTCAACCAGCCAGGCTGTCTCCCTCAGAGGGAAGTTGAGGGGCTTTGAACTGCTGCATTTGTATTGTGGTATCGGTGTTCAGAGGGTCCCTTTTGACATCACAGCCTCTCATCTCTGAGTGAAACGACAAGCAGCTTGTCACCAGCTCTGCCAGACGCCACTGGGAGCAGTCCCAGCACGCTCCTCCGCCTTTCCTTTGGAAATGCCAATCATGGCTGCGTCCTGTGTGGGGACTCACTTGTCACTCCCCTTCAAAGACACCAATCTCCCCGGGGATGACTCCAAGCACTCCTCATTGTGGAGGACAGGAAGGCAGGAGAAAACCAAGGCAGAAGAATTCTGGCTGTTCCTCACTGTCGTATAGAAAGTCACCTTTGCATTCTGCTTGGGGCAAGCCAAAAAGCCCTTTGCAAGTACAGAAATAGCTCCAGGGGGAAGGTGTCTACAGTAGGTTGTGGGATCCTCTCGTTGGTCCTCTGTGCATGGTTTTCTCTGAGAAGGCAAAGGAGGTGTCTGCTGAAATTGGTGATGAGCCAGTGGAGAACAGGAGCTATTGGGTTTTGTGGAAAGAAAATGTCTTTTTAGGTCCTTGAGAAGGCAGTCTGTTCCCTAAAGCCCTGGGTGTTCACTGGCAGCTGCTTTTCCTTTAAGTGGTGGTGAGAAAGGAGAAGTCTGATGTTCCTGTGAGTTAGATTACTCCGGGTGAACTCCTTTGTCATTCCTCAGCTCTGGTGCTGTGACAAGAGCTCTGCTTCAGGCAAGCCAGGGTTTTACTCCAAGGGTTGAAATTCTGGGGTGGGATGCAGTGCGAGACGGGCAGGGGTTTGAAGCAGCAGTGGGTCCATACAGCTCTGTATGATGGTAATGCTATGATGCTATGGTAATGCATGAGTTGGAAATGTCCAGTTAGGAGACTTGACTCAAAGTCATTCTAGCAAGTCATTACTGCTGTTTTCTAAATTAGTGTTTCACTAGAAAAGAAATTAAAGACTGTCGAAGTGTACATACATACATTCAGTCCATACATTTTTTCAGCTATTTAGTCAAATATCATCTACTGTTCAGGGGAACATGTGAAGCTTTCACACTATGTTGTTATTACTACAGCAGTAGTTATCAACAGCTGAAATCCTGACTAGGAAAAAAGCTTTAATTTTGGGGGGGTGAATTTGAGTAAGAAATCTCTAATTTAGGTAAAAATGCTGCAATATTTAAGGCAGGTTTCATACTTTGAGGTAGTTTTGATACTGGAGCACTGGGGATTAGCATAACTTTGTTGCTTTAATAAAACCAGTTTAAATGCTGACATCAGTTGCAGAACATCGCTTCCCTCCCCAGCCTGGCATCAGATAAGCTTCTGTTTTCCAACTCAGTGGACACACTTTGCAAAGACTAGGTGAAATGCTGGACTTAGGCCTCCCAACTAACCTTAGAGGAGAGTAAAATATAATTTACTTGTATTTAGCAGCAGCTGTTTTGACAGTGCATATTAAAGTGATCGGCAAATATGATAGCAATTTATCCCAAGTAGTAACTGCCAGGTGCTATTTTAGGTTCATAAAAATGTAGTTGCAAAACTATTTTATGGTCTCATAAAAATAACAGAGATGTGTTGTCCCATGGAGCGCGGGCGCTGCTGGCGGAGCCGGGGCTGTGCCTGTCGGGGCAGGAGTCCGGGCAGGCATCACCGCCCTCAATTGCAGCTTATTCCAAACTGCCTTTCCCTAATTGCAGGACAGGTTACCTTTCATGTCTCAGCATCCCACGGCTTCCAGCACCATGGTCGGACAATGGGGTTGGATTCCCCAGGACCTGTGGAGACTTAAATTGGAACCAGCAATGGCCCTGGACATGTAGCACAAAGGATGAATCTGGGAAAATTGCTGCCAAGGAACATTTTTCTCCTCTACCTAAGTTAAAATACACTGAAGGTAGTTTAACCCTTTGGGGATGGGTAGTGTCGGCAGCAGCAAGAGTCACGTTTGAAGAGCTTGGAGCCCTCCTTAAAATTAAGAAATACTTAGGCTTGAGGAATTTCAAAATACCTCTCTTCAGTGCTCCCGACTGGCAGTGCTTCCTCCTTAGCAGAACTTGTGTCCAGACAAAGGGGAACTGTTGGGAGCGGGAGCTCAGCATCAGCCCCAGCGTCACCAGCAACAGCCGCAACTGGTAATTAACCTAGGCTGCCATGTAGCTGGCAGTGGTCTGTCAGCTGACTACCTCCTCCAGAGTCTGTGTCCAGTACACAAATGCCTGTTTTTCCTTTCCATGCTCAATTTAGTGTTTAATGTAGTCACAAAGCAAAGGCTCATCCTCGCACTGCTGGGTTTGTGGCTTAATTGTATTTAGACCCAGCTCTGAGCAGGACAAACCTCATTAGAAATATTCCCTACAGGCTGGAAACCCTCATGTGAGGTAGAACTGAAAGGAGCTGATGTGCAGCTATGGTGTTTGGGAGCTTCAGGCATTACCTTGCAGTTTGGGAAAGAAAGACATGAAAACCAGCAGCTCTTTCACAGGATGTGCCTGGAAGTGATGCAGATCAAAACAACTATTTTTAGGTGCAGTACTGTCTTTGCAACTAAGCCTTCCCAAGAACCTGTTCCCCACAGCCCCTGCTTTAGGATGCAAAACTTGGCCCAGGGAGGAGTGAGGCCTTGATGGGTGGAAGAGGCTTTGATTCAGCCATAGCCTGGGGCTCTGGCTGCTCACACTTCTGGGCAGACCAGTGTGCCTTCCAGCATGGCTCCAGGAGGCACCCATGGGAGAGCAGCTCCTCCAGGAGAGGACATGCTTTTTGCCATAAGGCAAAAAACCCCAAGGGCAAATCTATCAGGAAAAAGCAGCATTACCTCCAGAGGTTTTTCATCCAAGTTTGTGTGGAGTGAATTTCACCCAGCATAAGATTAAATGGAACATTAGTTAAAAACATGGGGATCTGGGGATCGCCTGAGTTTTAGGGGATGCAAACAAGAAGATGAAGCAGTAAATATGTCGTTCAGGAAAATTTCTGAGTCTTTGTCTTGTTGTTGTCTCAATTCCTGAGCAAATCCACAAATCATCTCCTGTTTAAGGGAAAATCCCCCCCCACTGACCAGCCCTAAAGTATCAGGATTAATGTCAGCCTTAATTTTCAGTTGTCACTTGCAGGGAAATATCATCCCTCCGTATTTCATAAATACAGGCTGAAGTTTGAAATCCCTGAGAAATGAAAACACTCTCAGCTTTTCATAACACCCAGGAATGGCTCAAGAAGAGCAGTAACTTGTCCAGCAGAAGGCAGGATGGCCTCCTTCACAGCTGGCTTGCTGTCGTTTATCCAGCAAAAGCTGTCCCACAGACAGGGAATAAATTGTGCAATACGTTCTGTTACTTGACATCCTGATAATGAAAATCTAATTAGTGTGAAAGTGTAGTTTGTTGGATCAGCTTGTTCAACAAACATCTTCGCCCCAGTTTTACTCGAAACCAGGAGCAGGAGTGAGGATGAGGAACTCTCTCTGCTGCATTTCCCACTGCAGCAAGAAAATATACAGCCAAATCTCTGCAATAAGGCTGTTGCTTACAAGATTGCCAGATCATTTCTGTGAAGTACCTAAACAGCAGCTGCACATCCCAGCTGTGGAGCCAGATTTAACGCACTCGAGGACGTTACGGAGTGGTTGGGACCTGGGGGTTTTGGCCATGTCTGTTTCTTGGTCCTTCAGGGTACTCCCATGCCCTCTGTTCATCAAGGTTTTGATCTAAGTCTCTGTATAATGATTCCCAAGCAAGGGTGGAAGATACGACACTGTCCTTTTTAATGAGTGATGGGGCTCAAATTAATATTCAGAGTATGAAAAGGAAGGACTCTTGAAAGAGTGTCTCATTATTTCTGATGTCAAATGCTTTACAGGAAAACCCGAGATCAGAGAAGATTTGCAGGGAGTGGGTGCGAAGTCGGGTTTGTGAGTGAAACTGGGTCCTTCATCAGGGGTCTGAGTGGGGAGGTGATTAGCTGAGAGTGCATGGTGATCTATCTGGGCTTTGATTAATTTGTTAATGAGCTTATGATAGCTGACGCCATGTCTGTCTCACGTGTCACCCTTGCTATGTGTCATTTATCCCTTGAAATTTAAATCAAGCAAAGATGCATTTTAATGTAATTTTGGACTTGGGGAGGCAGCTGTGGAAACAGTTAATTGTCACTGATTTTCACTGAAATTCTGGACTGATTCAAAGCTCAGAGCTTCTTCTTCCTTGACAACTTGCCAAAAGGGCCATAGCTTGATCCCTTGTATGAACTTCTCTGTTTTCCATTTGCAGCCATGTTTTGAGTTTTGCTGACCACAAATGCAGCATCTAGTTTCTTTTGCACCCAACGACAAGATGCATCTGTGCCCTGATCCTGCAGGCATCGATCATATCTTGCCAACTTTGCTCATTAAATATTTCTACTGATTTCAGTGAGACTAATAACACCCAATGAAGTAGATACAATAATGTTTAAGTGTTTGGGACCTTAAATTGCATCTCTAAAATACCTTATTTCCCCAGAGATTTTTGAAACTAATGGATCAACTTTTTGAATGCTGCAAGCTCCATGTAGATAGAGGCAGAAACCCTCATGTTTGCAAAGGGATTTAACTTACGCAGACAAAAGCAATTTAAACTAAAATTGACCCAACAATACAAAAAGTGATTGGGTCAGTAGTCTCGCAAATAAGAAGGATGAGTTCACTCCACGGGCATTTACAGTGGATAATAAATTAGATTTGGCTGAAATATTTTGACCAGAGGGTAGTTTTTTGGGGTTTTTCTCAATTGTAACCAAAGTACTATGCAAAAACCTTTTAATTCAGAGCTTCAGGAGGATGAAACTCGGGTCCAGGTGATGTTTCAAAAAAACTGTGTGTCTGGATAAGAAAAGGGATTGTAGTGCCAACTTACGGATAAAATTCTGGCTGAAGTTCAAAACCTCCTGTAAACTGCAAGTATTCTTTATATATACTCTAGTGATCATGTAACACTCATGAACAACAGACATAATTAGAAACATTTCAAGGCTTTGAAATTGCTTTGCTTCTGGAGGAAAATGAAACTGTTGTTGCAGTGTAATAGAGACTGAACCCCTGGGTCAGGACACTGCCTGCATGACAAACAGGCAAAGTGGGGATGGGGGTTCTGCTCTAAAAAAGGCTTATGCAAGAGGCTCAGCTGCCTGTCAGCCAAAACTTCCTGGACCTCCTGGTTTCATTTTTGCATCCAGGTGAAAACAACTTGCAAAACCTCAAACTGTTTCACGAAATGGAAATGGAGGTTTCTGATCAGCTGCAGCTTTTTTTATTGTTCACAATATTAAGAAAAGTGGTAGATTGTCAAAAAGTTGACAGACTAAAAATATTTGTCATATTTTAGTCTGCATTCATCCTGGAAACTGCTTAAATACCTCTTACCTGTCCAGGGGTGTAAGGGGTGAATTGTAATGCAAAATATAAAGCTAGGATTTCACAAATAATGAATGTGGGTTGATAAGAACTATTCCATGCTTGTTGCAAAGAGTGTCTGAGAAACGGAACTTTTCATGAAATGGCACTTGGTTATGTTCAGTTTAGGGAGGTGTGGTATGTGCTGAGTTAGGCACCAGCTGAGCAAGGCTTTGGGACTCTGCTGACCTATGGGATCATGTGGATCTGGCCCTTTCTCCACAGCTCCATCTCACCATCTTAACTCAGAGGGGGACATAGGCCTGCAGGGGCACAGCATGAATTAAGTGCTTAAAACACTGTGCAAACTGCAACAGAACGTGTTGGGTTTGTGTAACGGCTGTGTTTTCAGGAGTGGGGATCGGTCACAGGTTGGACTTGATGATGATGGAGGTCTTTTCCAACCAAAATGATCCTGTGTTCTGTGTTTACCAAACTGTTCAGCCTGCTTGAGTTGTGTTCTTCAAACCACTGCTAAACTTGTGAATTCTCTTATTAAGGTCAAAATATACCAACAACTGAGAAACAGGTACTTTGGCAATAGATGGCAAATGCAGATGGTTCTAATCTGACTCCCTCAGTAAGTGAATGCAACCTGGCAAGAGTTTGTAATTGCAAACGCTGCCCAAGAGGGTTTATCTCTGAACTATTGATTGGTAAGAGGTAGAAAAGGAGTGGATATAAGGGTCAGCTCCAGGGAGCAGGTATTATACCAATACATGCTATATAACATGTGTGGTTCTTCAGCTGGGTGAAGGGAAGAGCCATCGATGTTCTTCCTCTGCAGGTAAACTCCCCAAACTCAGACCTGCACAATAAAGTCTACAGAAGAACTTTAAAACATCAGCGTCAAAAATTTAAAAAAAGTCTTTCCAGACATAGGTTTTTTTCATATGGGTGGATGCATGTTGTGAAACATCTTTTGTTACAGTATATGATTTGTAAGTATGGAACCTGACCTAGTGAAAGTAGTGAGATCAAAGAGGAGGCTGACTTTGATTTCAGCAGCCTTTGGAACTAACCATTACCTGATATTAATCTATCTGTGCATTTGTATTTGGTTAATGTAAAATTTTTACTTCAGTAGTCAGAAAGGTGGGTTTTTTTTCCTTGGAGCTTTCAGTTTTCATTTTCTTAAATATTTTTCACTGTATTTGAGTTCAGAAGAAAGGCCGCCTTGGCAGCTCAGCCAGCGAGAGGATGATGTGAAGGCTTTGTTCCATTCAAAGCATATCTTGTGTTAGGTTTTGAGTTGTTTGTGCTCTGGTTGTTTCTGGATGCGTTACCATCTCAGCAGGTGGATGCTCAAAGGTGGTGGATAAAATTCAGCTGTGTAGGGATGGGGTGAGGAAGGTCAAGGCGAAGCCGGAGCTGAACTTTGCAAGGGATGGAAACAACAAAAAAAGGGCTTCTACAGGTATGTCAGCCAGAAAAGGAAGGCCAAAGAAGGTGCACCCCCCAATAAGCAAGGCTGGAAAACCAGTAACAAGGGATGCGGAGAAGGCTGAGCAATTATTTTGCCTCAGCCTTCACTTGTGACCTCTTTCCCCACACCTCTGGAGTGGATGGGCAGCAGGATGAGGACTGGGGGAGTAAAGTCTTTCTCATTGTAAGTGAAGATTAGGTTCATGACCACCAGACAAACCTGAACATACATAAGTCTATGGGACTCCATGAGATGCATCCTAGAGGCCTGAGGGAATTGGCTGATGGAGTTGCTCAGCCACCCTCTGGGATATTGGAAAAGTCCTGTCAGTCAGGGGAAGTCCCAGGTGACTGGAAAAGGGGCAACATTGCACCCATCTTAAAAAAGGTAGAAAGGAGGACCGTGGGAACCACTGCCCTGTCAGCCTCACCTCTGTGCCCAGGAAGATCATGGAACAGACCCTCCTCCAAGTTTTGCTGAGGCACATGGAGGGCAGGAAGGTGATTTGGGACAGCTAGCAGGGCTTCAGAAAGGGCAAGTCCTGCCTGACCAAACCATTGGCCTCCTATGATGGAGTAACTCCATCAGTGGACAGAGGATGCCACCCCTCTGGATTTCTCTAAGGCCTTTGACATAGTCCCCCATGACACCCTTCTATGTAAACTGGAGAGAGATGGGATCACCATTCTCTGATTCTGTTCTATGATTCTGAGCTGAGACCTCGTTGGTTCCGTGCAGAGGACACGTCCCATTGCCTACACGTTGGCTAAAACCCCATTGACCTACAACTCTCGCAAATACCTTTTTCTCTTTCCTGCATCATTAGTCTGTGCTTAGGATTAACTAGAAAATTACTTGAGGCACCTTCCTGTTATTTCTAATTTTCAGATCTTGATGGAACTGGGCAGTTAATAAATGCATGAACTTAAACTCAGCAGCCTGTAAAACCAAATACTACTGAAAGTTCTCAAGCCTTGAAGAAGAAAGTTTGATTTGGAAAGAGTTTTGACAAAGAGGTCATTGAACTGATTCTTGACTGGACAAAAAGCATTCCTGTGGTCCATATTTCACATGGAAAGCAATGAGAGTACCCTAGAGCTCTACACCCTGGAGCCGCAGTGATGCTCACAGGGTGTAGAGCTGCTCACATCCAAGAAGCATCACTGCTCATTGGTCAAGTCATATTCTAAATCTGAAATTTGGTGGTTATGGCAGATTTAAGCCAAAAACATCTCTCTGACAATTTGCACCAGATTTGGCCAAAACTACCTCTGGCCTAATACAAAGAACAAACTAAAATCTTCCATTTGGAAACTAAATACTCCAAATCTTCATTTGACAAAATTTTTTAATAATTAAATTTACTTCTATTTATGTTTTTTTTTAACAAAATCATTTCAGGTTGGGCAAAATGACCCAAATTGATTCTTCTTTCTGGTTTTTCATTTCAGAGCAGCTCAAATACCATTATTTGAGAAAGGATTTGTTTAATACACTGAAACAGGAGTCACACTCTCAGAGTTCTTTTTTGTGTCACAAGATGGGCTATAATAACCCATCTTCCAGTTAAACATCTGTAATTCACATCAGCACTAACAAAGTCAGGAAGTTCTTGCTGTCTCTGACTAACCTGTGCATTTCTCAGTAATTCTTCCTGCCTGTAAAGAAGTTACCAGCCCCAAAACTGCACTGCTCATCCTTCTCACTTATTAGTCAGAACACGATGGTCTTGGCATAAAAACCAGGACTCAAACCTCTGGAGACAGTCTGAGATCTCAAGACATCTCCCTGAGGCCAGGCAGAGGCTAACTTGACCTTTGCCAAGAGTCAGGGCACGGGACTATGTATCTGTATTCATTATGGCATGGAGCAGGAGGTGGGGAGCACTGGTCATCCCAGTCCAATTCCTCCCTGCAGCGGTGGCAGAGGGGCTGCTCATGGCAGTGCTGTGTTTTCTGCAGCCACCTGGGCAGAAATCCCCCATTGCTCTGTGGAATGGCACGGCGGTTTGGGAAGGCACATCTGGAGTTTTGTTACATACTAAATCAAGGCCATGGCAGGTGTGTAAAGCTGAGATTTCAGAGCCATTCAGACAGCTAATATATGTGGCAGTTGTTTATGCAAAGGAGTGACTGCTGAAATGAGGTCTGGAATGATTTGTTTTGGTTTTTAAATCCCCTGCTCTGAATTCATGTGGTATTTGTGCAGCCACAAGGGAACAACTGAGTAGAATTTTCTGAGATGTGCCACCTCCCTGCAGGAAAGTTGCTCTACAAATTCTTCTTTGAAGGCAGAAACGCTCTTGGTTTCTTCCCAAAGCCAGGTCACTTCTTTATGCTTTTCAAGAGGCAGGAAGAAGATGCAACGGGACTGAAATATTTTTCAGAATTCTGGTAATGCATTCCCTTCAGAAAAGAAATTACATATTTGCAGGGTGAGCTGGCCATGGTCAGGCCAGCCCTCAATCACACTCCTAGCTCCATTCCCAAATGCCACCTTAGTTATTCTGTGTGTTCTGCAGCGACAGAAGCATTTTTGTGGTTATTTTAAAAGCTGGGCAGACCAAGATGATGCCCTAGAGGCTGATCATCCTCTCTAGGAAGAGACCTCAACTCATATGGTGGTTGTTTGTCTTCAAGGAACATGAGTTGGGGCTGAGGGGATTTTGAAGATTGCTCTAATGAGAATGCATGTCTGAGGATTTGCCTGGCATCTGCCTGGAGGCATCTGCTTTTCTGGCAGGCCACACTTAATCGCATTTTCTGTGTTCTCCTTTTAAGAAGAAACAACTGAGACCAGCACGAACCGGCTACATTTCTGCTTTCCAGAGTCTGGTCCTGTGTTTGTGCCAGCGATGCTGCAGAAACCATGACAAGCTCTTGGCTTCACCAGTGTGGTCCTTACAAACCTCAAGAGTGAATGTCACTGTAAAGACAAGTGCAGCCATGAAGAGAGGAGGCAAACTAGGAACAACACAATTTAATAGTCTTGCATGCTCCTCTCCATCCGCCCCAACCTGTCTTTCCTTCCATAGCAATAGCAGCTGCTCCTGTAGGATTGCTTTGCTGTTTCTGTTCCCCTCGCTGCCGTAATGTGCGAAACCCACAGAGGATGAAACAGTAGCAGTACTAAACTGGCAATTGAGAAGAAAACTGATTATTTCGAAAACTGTTACAGTGCAAAAACCATTGCTGGGTGACATCCTCGGAGCAGGCACGTGTTACACTGACCAAGGCATTCACCTGAACAGGTCTGTGCTGGAAATCGTCTGTGGGGTCATGCCTCAGAAGTGATGTGCAGAAGAGAGGTGGGAGTGTGGGCGTCCAGTGTGGGCTGCTCAGAAATGCCCTCTCTATTTACTGCCTTCACTTCCATGACCTGCTTGTGTCTCACTCTGTGTGCATTAACAAACTGAATATTAGAAAATTCAAGAGGTAAAGACCACTGTACCTGCTCTAAATTGAAGCCGTAAAAGCAAACTGAAGCCCACATCAGCCAGATACAGAAATTCCCCATCCTTATTTTTGTAATCACCTTGGGAATACCATTCCCTGTGTGAAAGTGTGTGATTATTTCTGGAAAGAAAAGCTATTGAAGACTGAGTGCCAGCATTGGCTTCATTACAAATGCAGAAGGGAAACTGTCAAATAACCGGTTGTGTTTTCAGATGTACCACATGTGACTGGGGCCGTGTTAGAAAACATGATCCATCCCATGTAAATCACAATCCACTGAACAAAAGTCCTATTTGTAAATTTGAATATTGGCAGCCAGCTTTCAAACTTTCTGTCTTGAAAATAGTTCTGTGATGCTTTGAGCAAGCACAGAAATGCAGTGGGACTCCTCCAGATTCCCTGGACCTTGCCAAGTTTTGACTCAAACCTTCTTTGCCTGCATAACCTAGGAGAAAATCCAGAGTAAGGATCCCCAAACTTGGCTTGACACACACATGAAGCAAAATCTGGCTCTATGAAAATTTATTCCAAACAATATAATCTGTCAGACTGACCATATACTGTAATTTATGAGTCACTCAATCACTTTTGTAAATTATTCCTGTTGATTTGCCCCTTTTGAGAACACACAAAAGGGAGAAACCCCGTAAGTTAATTGAATCACAGTTTTTATTATGTGGGTTTTGAAAACCTCATAACTCATTAGGCCTCTTTTTTTGTGGGCAAAAGGCTTAAGCAAAAAGCCAGAATACCATGTCCTGAGATAGCAGGACATCTAAGGAAACTATTTTTTATTTAGGGTTCTGAGGGAATACAAGATGAGAATTCAAACTGAAAGAAGGGAAATTTAGGTCAAATAGAGGGAAAAAATTCTTCTCTGTGAGGGTGATGAGGCCCTGGCACAAGCTGCCCAGAAGAACTGTGGCTGCCCCATCCTGGAATGGTCCCAGGCCAGGCTGGATGGAGCTCGGAGAAACCTGGTCCGTGGCAGGGGGTGGAACTGGGTGAGCTTTAAGGTTCCTTCCAACCCAAACCATTCAGTGTTTCTGATTCTGATTTGAACGCAGTGATTTCACCACCCACCTGCCATTGAAGGCCTCTCACGAAGGTCTGGTTTTACTCCAGAAAGGAACAAAAGCGAATTTTTATTCTTCAGTAAGCTGTCATCCTCTGGGCAAAGCTACTCATCAAAAGGAGGATTAATATGGGCAAGCCAGCACTGAGCCATGCAAGCATCACATCCCCAGCAACAAGGATAAAAGGGATCCTTCCTGAGCACTAAATCACTTTCTAAAAATACAGCTGAAGCAGAAATCAGTGTTTCTTTCAGAGAGGCCTGTGATCTTGGATTCAGATTGCAGTGTGAAATGTGTAAGAATGCTGAGTCGTCACCCAAATAGCACCTTGCATGTAAACTTAAGCAAGTTGTTTTTTCTCTTCATGCTGGTATTTATGCATGGAACTCTCGAAAGATGCTAAAGTTTTCTATTTATATGCAAAATCCATTTATTCCAAACTCCAAATAATCTAATTTTGGAGATTTTTATCGAGCATAACTTTTTGGATTGTTATTTAGAGGTTTAAAATAAGTAGGCATATATTTTTAATTGAGAATGTTAAGGAACACAAGGAAAAGGGGAAAGAAAGAGGGGGAAGTAGGGATAGAGTAGAAAAATCAAGCTATTAATAAAAGAAATCAGAATCTTTTCTGAATCCAGAAAGGAGCATTACAGAAACTTCAGCCATGATGGCGTTATTTCCAAAATGCATCCAGTGGCACCTAGGGGTTCCAGTAATGCTTGCTGAAAGAAGCTAGGTTTCTTTACTGCTTGAGACCCTGAGTGCCAGGAGATTTGTTCTCTTCAGTCATTATTTGTGGTGTTTCTCTGGTTTTGAGTTTATCTAGGACAAATTGGAGAGCTCTTGAATAATGAAGTAATTAAAAATCAATTTTGAAATATCTTAGGACGATTTGATGGGCTTTTTATTTAATGAACTGCTTAAACAGATCATTGAGTAAGTTATCTACTGCAAGTTTCTTCCCCTTTCCTCTGGAGAATGTCACTATGGCCAAGGGCAGGGTGCACGATGAACCCACAGTTTGTCCTTTCCTGGTAATGCCATGACCTCCAGATAACAAAGTGTGTATTCATTTTATATTACAGAAATTCTTTTTATTGTCAGACTTTGATTTTGCCAGGATAAATATTTAGTTCCTGGTAAACCTGCCAAGACCTGGAGGCAAGTGTGCTTTTATGTCTTTTTGCATGTGCAATTGAGTTTGTGTAATAAATGCGGGTTATATTCTACTACTGCGGTGAAAGTGGCAGCCAAAATGCCACTTCTTACCCATTTCAGTGCCAGCCTTCCTCTCACAGGCAGGTAAGTTTCCCTGATGTTATGAAGTTCCACAAGGCACAGAAAAACCATCCCCAAAAAACTCCCACTAATCACATTGAGATAAAGCTGAATTGAGTAACTGAGCTTTTCATCTGACATAGAAAGACCAGAAGCTACATTTGAGACAAAAGCAAAAAGTTTAACAAGTTACATTGATCAAAGAGTTTTCAAAGGAACATTCAATTATATTTGCAACACCTAAATGGAAGGGTTGTTCTTTTACTTATTTATTTTGCGGTAAAGAGGGTTATTAGGTCTTGTTATCTCTTTTCACTTTAATGCATTCTGCTGAAACCCTCAGCAAAAAAAGTGAGCTTTGTGAACAACAAAGCGACAAGTGAAAAAGAAAGATTAAAATTAGTTCAAGGATAAAAAGGAGCATATATTTTACAGTCAAAATCTCCTGGTGTAAGCATTGATGCATTCAAATGAAGAGAACAGATCTTGATTACGATGCAACTCCGCCTTGCTGCACCGAGTGCCTGGCTGTGATCTTGCTGCAGACAACTGAAATGGCTTCAGAACTCTGACTTTGGAAAAAAAAAAACCAAAAAAACCCCAGACCATACAAAAAGAGCTTACTGCTTCTGGAATCACCACGTGCATCAGATGAAAACCAAGAATGCTGCGCATGCTGGAACAAAACTGACAAGGGGAAACTGGGAATCATAGACTTGGGAAGCTGAGATTTTCCTGTCTGGGAAGATGCTGTATCCAGATGCCAAGTTATGGTTTAAAGTTACTGAGCATTTGTGGTGTGAAGGCTCTCAAGTTTTACAGCCCTTGGTCATAATCCTTTCCTGCCTCCAACCATATCTTTTTTTCCTTAGACTCATCTTATTAATCACATTTTTTTACTCTTAGAGCCTGATGCAAAGCCCAGGAAAATCAATGGAAAATTTTCTGTTGACTTAGCTGATCTGTGGTTTAGGCCCCAATAAGCTTTTAGTCTTTGCCTGAGACGATGCTTGCATGTTTTGCTAGCACAAATGTGAGAGAAACTCCTTCCCTAAATAAATATACGAATTTTAAGTTTGTTCTTTGTCTCCCTCCTCTGAAGCCTGAAAAGAAAAAAATTATCTTACTCCAAACCAGAACGTTCATATTCTGCCTTGCAGAGCCAAGTCTTCTCATACGACAGAGTTTAGAGCAGTGGCACAGGCACCCACAGCACCCACAGCAATTCCATAGCTGTTTTCTACCAGCCCTTGTGATTTCCTTGGACTCCTCCAGATGCTGGAACACCTAAGCAAGGGCAACACAGCTGTTGAAGGGTCTGGAGCACAAGTCTCATGAGGAGCAGCTGAAGGAGGGCTGGGGGGCCTCAACCAGAAAACAATAGGAGGCTCAGGAGGAACCTTCTCACACTCCACAACTCCCTGACAGGAGGGTGCAGCCAGGTGGGGTTGGGGCTCTGCTCCCACAGAACAAGGGACAGGACAAGAGGAAACAGCCTTGAGTTGTGCCAGGGGAGGGTTAGATTGGACATTAGGGAATTTTTTCTTACTGAAAGAGTGGTCAGATATTGGCACAGGCTGCCCAGGGCAGTGGTGGAATCACCATTCCTGGAAGTGATCAAATAACATTTAAATGTGGTAACTTGGGGACATGGTTCAGTGGTGGACTTGGCAGTGCTGGGTCAATGGTTGGATTCAACGATCTTAGACATCTTTTCCAGCCTAAATGGTTCCATGGTTCTTTCCTGGAGGTGGAAATCCTCCAGGCGCTGGTCCTCTACCATTGCCAGTGGTGCAAAAGCATCCAGGATGTTCACAGAACCTCTCCTGCTCTATGTGTAAGATGAAATGTTCCACAGGGCACAAATACTGACTCGTTACTGTTTTTGGTGCTGGGTGAGGACAGCAGGTTCCTTGTGCCAAAACGTTCCTCCAAAGCTCTATGACATTTCAGGGAGCAGGAGAGCGCTCCCCATACCACGTTGTCCTTGCTCAGTGAGGACACTGCATCCTGTGAGATGATAAACAAGATCTCATGGTTCAGACTCAGCTCACCGGAGGCCATGGCAAGTGGAAATATCACCCGTCAGATCACACATAGTGACAGCAATGAGGTTGCTGCTGTTAGCATGAGCTTGGGAGGAGATGACGTTGAGGAAATGGGAATAACAGCTGCATAACAGGGGGAAAGTGCTGCTCTCTGCATTGATAGTTACACCTGATTTAGCTACTGAAAGACGAAGAAGAAGCCATGAAGACGTTAAACCTCTTATCATCCTGATGGAGAGAAATTGAAAAGAAAAAAATCCCAGTTACTTGGCAGCAAATGGGTTTTTTAACTTCTAAAATGGTGTGTGTTTGAAGGCGATAGGGAAAGCAGCATTCGTCAGTGTTCGCCGCATCAAAAGACAAATTAATCCTTTGAAGAGAAGTAGCTTCTAGAAATCTCCCTCGTTAAACAATCTATCAGGAGACTGAGCTGTGGAGCCAGGCACTGGTCTCTGTGCAGCACAAAGACCTACAGGTGACACAGGTCCAGGTATGGCTGCCCTCCTGTGTCAGGGTTTGCTGGCTGAGCTTTACAAACCACGATGCAGCACCTACTTACAGGCTGTGTATTCCCTTCCAGCTCTATCTTAACTCCTTTCCTGCTGCAGCACCCACAGGGCTTAGGGAGTAGAGCCTAGCTAAGGTGGTGTGAGGCATTTTGATGGCTCCCTCCCACCCCACCCCCTCCTCATCACAGTCCCACCAGACTTCTCATGGTTCTGCCACTTTTTCCCTTTGGCAGCTGGTCAGAAATCACTGTTAGTGACTTTGTAAATATTCTTTGAAAGACTTCAGTGAGTCACGTGTTGCAAAAGGCTCTCAATTTCCTCTAATAATAATGCTCCACAAGACTAATATAATTTTCTGTCATGGAAACCGGTGTTCTGGTCTCATTTTTTTTTGCTAGGATGCTCTGGTTTTCCAATCTGCTGCTTCCTGTGAGACGCCTTCTCCCCTCCAGAGCATTCCTCTGAAAGGCAGCCTTTGAGCCACAGCAGCACGATACCCTCTTTCACACTAAAAATTAAATACGTGAGTGGCCTCTCTGCAGATGGGAAAGTAACATCAGATATTGTGTTAAGAGGAATGATGCAGAAATAGAAGATTTTGCTACCTACTTTCTCTTGCCTTCTGGAGGGCTCATAGATTCTTCAGGCATCTTTCAGTGCACTTATTAACCTCCTCAGGTACCTCGACAGCTGCACTTTGTCTAGTACAGAGCAGTAACAGATAACAATAAAATCTCCACACCACAAAATGAGCGCATGCAACCACTCCTTTGCTGGCAGGTAAACCCGGCAAATGTTTGAGATCCTGGCGTATGTCCACAGTGTATTGGATTTGCTGCGATTCCTGGTTGTTTCGATTTATCTACACCTCTTTTTAATCCCTTCAGGGATGGTGACTCCACCTCTTCCCTGGGCAGCCTGTTCCAATGCCTGACAACCCTTTCGGTGAAGGTGGTCTTTCTAATATCCAATGTAAATCGTGCTGGCACAACTTGAGACCCTTTCCTCTTGTCCTATCGCTTGTTACTTGGGAGCAAACAAATGCCCCGGAGCCTTTGGTGATGCTGGGACACCCCACTGAGACAAAGTTTGTGTCCCTGCTGGAGACATGTCCTCTGCTCGGGCAGGCACAGAGCAACCTCTTACAGCTCAGGGTGTCCTCACCCCTTGTTTGGCTCTATCTGATATTTGTCTGTAATTAGCACTCGAGTTTCAGATGATGAATAAACAGCTTTTTGTCCAAAAGCTAGCAGTGAGGACAGAGATACTTCTGCGTTGTTTTTTCAGCCCCAACTCTAAAGCTTGGCAAGGATAAAATATTCATTGTTTATCAGCTAAGTTTCCCTTTAGGTTGGAGGACAGGCAGTGGCTCCTCTTTCCATTTTACACGTGTGGACAGGGTGCACTGGAAAAGAGAGAGGCAGAATTAGATCCTGATCCCATGAATTCCAGGCTTCAACTTCCAGACAGCTTTGCCAAGCATGGATAACAGGATAAGATCACCCTTTTAGAAGAACTGCTGGGAGAAACAGATTTATCGGTTTTCTTAAGATAAGGTTGCCAACATGTTAAATCAGCTTTCCTTCTTTTGGGGGGAGCAGGGGAGGACTATTACAAAAATTGAGGTCAAAACTGAAGCGTGTCCCCTTCCTCTATTTCTCACTTACTATGCATTGGAGTGACGTAGGAAAAAACCCCAGAGCTAGTGTCTCCAGCCTGGAAAGCCTGGGAAGCCCAGCCCTGGCAGTGCCAGAGAAGATTTGGGCACCGTGTTTTTCCTGGGTCCATCAAGGCACACATACAGTTCTGCAGGAGCTCAGCAAACTGTCTGGTTCCTGGGGTTTGAAATATTCTTCCCCTGCTGCCAAGGAAGGGAAGAAAACAGCCCTTTGAAGAGGCTCTGAAACTCAAGTAGAGCGAGGGGGGGAACATTCACTTTAAAGTACAATAATGTTTAGGTTACAGACCCTAATCCCCGAGCCCTGTCCCAGCAGGGTGTCTCCGGGGGAAAGGGCTTTCGGAGCAGGGCTGGTTGCAAGTGTGACGCATGCAAAAGGCTCCCAGGGAAATGCTCTCACATTTTTTCGTACTAAGATATTTTAAAAAGCAAGAGCGAGATGGTCTGGGTGGGAAATACATTCTAACAGATGTGTAATATCACTAAAACTGACTCTAATATAATCTAAGATGCAGCTTGGTGTATTAATGCTTTGTTTATCTTTAAGCACAGATGGATATTTTTATTAGCATTACTTTGTTGATGCAACTTCTAGAAAGGTCAGTCCGGAGGGCAGATGTCTATGTATAGACAAAGTGTTTATGCTGGGGCAACTAATCAGAAAGGTGCAGCTTTTCTATGAAACTTCAATTAGACAATTAAACCTTGTATGCACAGGCAACTGGGATCTGCTGTTCAGTCCACATGCCCAATTAGAATGAGTCCTTCCTCCGCAAACCCATCCTTTGGGTTGGGTGTCCTCGTCACCTTTGAGCTCTTCTCGGATCAACTCTGTCTTGTGGTGCGAGAGGAGGGCTGGCAGTGAAATGGGATGCTGAAGGTGCTGGGGAGCCAGGGAAGGACAGTGGATACTGGCAGACGGATGGGTGCCCGGGGTCTTGTGTTATTGGGACCTGTGATTTTAGGGATGAACATGGCTCTGCTGATGTACGACCATGTGATGTGATGGGGCTGGGACTACATGGGGATGAAGGGACTTGGCTGAATGTTCACACTGGAAAGAAACAGTAGAATTGCTCTTAAACACAGGGCAAACTGGCTTTCTACATCCACTGGTCTCTTCTGGAAATGTAACTCATAATAAAATGTGCTGAAGACACTTGTATTAGCTCCAGACACAGATTACTCGGTTTGCCAAGCATGGATAGCAGAGTCCAGACCCATTACAGTCTGGGGTGGCTGCTCATTAAATTAGATCCTCAGCTAGGGGCTGGTACGAATTTCCTCAGAGTTCATTGTCCCTGTCTGAACAGATCACACCTGCTCGGGTTGGAGCAGTGGGAGACACACTGAGCTTGGGGATCCTTTCTCCAAGCCCTGAGAAAAGCCCCCAGTGCTGGTGATGGAGGAGCACAATCCTGATTTTGTCTACTCTTAGTGTGGCTTTCTCCTCCGCAGTGTCCCTGGGATCTGGGAAATGCCATAGCACCACCACATCTTCCCCTGTAAGCTAGGACAGGAGGCAGTAACTCAGTTACAGGGGAAGGAAGAAGTCTGAGCTCTGTTTGTGTCATTCCATTGGCTGAAGGAGAAGGCAGATATCGCCCATTCTAAAGAGATTTTCCAGATTTTCCATTTTCTTTTACTGAGCAGAAGGGGAAAGCAGTGAGGTCTCGAGGCAGGACAGCTCTGAAAGGATCTTCTGCTTTCTTTAACCTGCCAAAGGGGCTTTGAAATTTTCCCCACCTGAGGTTCTGCTTCAGCTTAGGAGGTATCACAGCAACAACCCCTTGTAGCTGAGGGAAAGCTGAAGGGAAGCTGAAGGGAAGCCAACTGGAGCCTTCCAGACAGCTACAAATCCCAAAGTGACCAAGCGTGAAGTTGTGTCTGGGCTGAGCTAGAAAAGGCACAAACTTCAGGAGCACACCAGCAACCAAGCAAACAAGCAATGGTGTTTGGCCCTTGAGAAGAAATTATTGCCCCCTCCCCCTTCCTGATGCAACTGCTTCCCAGACTGCCTGGCTGTCTGGGTCTCCCCCAAATCACCCAGCACTGAAGAAAGGTCAGGCTCTTGCCTCTCTTTTCTCCTGGCTTGAATTCACTGTAATAGGACCTGCTTTGGAGAGCCGATTTGTTTCTAAGAGAGTACAATAATCATGGGACTCCAACCATGGGATACATCATGCATAGATCTAAAAGGAGTCAGGGATAAAAGTGTTAGTTTTCTGGGCATTTTCACTTCTCTGGCCCTCCCCCCTGGAGGTCAACCAACTCTTCCACTGCAGTTCCCATGAAGCAAAATTTCAAACCAAAGGGAGGCTCAGACACCCTAACTCCAGTTCCAGTGGCTTTCTGCCACAGCCCAGTACTTGGCAGGGCATAACGGGATGGGAGAACCAGGAAAAAGGTGCCCTGATTGTTGCACCCCGGGGAGGCAATCTGGGATGCCTAGAGTCCCCCTTTTTGGCAGCACAAACAGTGAGAAAGAAGAAAGATGTGCCTCTCTAAAGAGGCAGAGGCCATGGAAGAAATCTCATTTAAGCTATTGCAGAGGTGGTGGTGTGACTCCATAGCCCAGTTCGTGTTAGACTTTGGGGATTAAACTGTTTGGTTAGTAGTGGAGAGCACGGGGCATCTCCGTCAGCTGCACGTCATTGGTGGAGAGCTCAAACAGAGCTGACATTCGCCATTGAATCTGCTACTTTGTTTCCAAGTTAATTTGTGCTTTAAGATAAGGCTCACTCAAGATTCTTGGTGTGCAGCCTGTCAGCAGGTTATTGCCCTGATCCAAAAAGCATAGGAAAAATGGACAAAACCAGCAGACAGTGGAGGTTTGGAAAAAGGAGAGAATAATAGAGAGGGAACCTCCAGTCCGGTCCTGTGAGGAGGAGGTCCCACAGCATACCTGGTGCTGGTGTGGTTGATTCACAGCTAACCTCAGTTCGGAGGAGATGAGATGTGCAGATATAAATTCACCCCTATCGCTTAAAATGTTATGCTAATCTCTCTCATTTAATTGGTCTATCAGGAGCACAGAGATTACTTTTCAGGCATCACCCCACAAAAGGCAGAGGCAGATTTGTTTTTTCAGTATCTCATTATACTGAGCATATTTTCTCAGAGATTTTCCTATCTTTGTATGATCTCTAGAGGCAGAGTTAGCACCTTTCCTTAGCAGGGTGTTCTGGTTTTGTTTTTTTCTTTCTTTCATAGCTGCCTCAAAGCAGGCTGGCTTGGTTTCTAAAGTCCCAGATTTGTCCCCTTCCCAAAATCCTCTGAAAAGTCTGGTGGTCAAGTGGAGGCAGGGTTATTTTCTTTCTCCCATGTGAACATTCACAGCATCATAATCCCTTTTACAGGAAAACCAGAGCTATCGCAAACACATACAGGAGCTACAAACAGAAGTACATTTCTGCTGTCTTATCACAACTTTCTCAATCTTCACTGTTTGTGACTAGGACAGACAGATTTTGAATATGTGGTCCAAAACCAGTGGTTGAAATCTCCATTCAGAATAAAATAAAGAATCCTGGTGTTTCTGGCTAGACATGAACCTAGCTATAATGAAGCAGAACTGCTCACCCAAGCCTGCGGATAGCCTGGACCCAGAGCTCACAGAAAGCTGAATGCCTCATTCATTTCCACTCTGAAGCCTAAATATGGTATTTTAAGGAGTGATTTTATAGACAGTCAGTGTTAGTTTGGCACATTGCAAACTGAAAGTAAGCAACTGTTGGCCTGTAGGAAAGTGTGATAAAATGCTGAGTGCTCTAGAAGATTCCAGTTTCAGGTGCCTGCCCTGGTGCAAAGCTAATTCTCTTGCACATGCAGAGTGTCCCTGTATCACAAAAGTACATCCTTCCATTTGGAAGCAAAATAGTTTATTTTCAGGTACCTCCAATTCTCCTTCTGTTAATTTCTTATTGGGAACCCCGAGCATGGACAAACATCACTATTTCACCAGATGAGGCTGTTTCAGTGAAGGTGCATAATTACGTTTCCTCCTTCCCCACCACTGTCTCCTGCCATCCACAGGTGGCAAATGAAGCCAGCATCACTCACATGTTTTGCATCCAGTTGCATCCTCTCCCACAAAGCTCTTACAAATGAAACTGTCAAGCCTTGCTGGCACCTTTCAGGATAAATGATGTAAATTGGGGGCTGTGTGAGGCAGTCGGTGCCCACTGCGCCATCCATGAGTGCCTCCAGCCTGAGGAATGTCTTTGCAAACATCTGTTGTAGTTTGAGGAGACATGGCAGAAGGGGGAGGGGGAAAACCCTCAATAATAGATGTTTTTGAAGTTTGGGGAAGCTCAGTGGGAGAGAGGAAGTAGGCTGGGGGAAATCAATGGAGAGAGGGAGACTATTTTGCCTGGCAGTCACTCATCACTCGAGCCAGGTGATTATTAATTATCTCCACGCATTCACACAAGTTGTTAGTTTTCTGGGTAGATGGGTCCTGTACCTAGTCATCTAGGCATTTTTAAAGACGAATGAAGAATTACCCAGGATGAAGAGTCAGGAATGAGAAATATATAACACCAAGAAGCTGATCGCTCCCCGTCTGTTATAAAATGTCATTAGTTTTGACAGACTGTACATAAGCAATGAATGAATGCTAACTACACTTCCTTTCTGTCTGCTTTCACTCATATTGCTTAGCTCAGAAAAAGAGCTGGCCAGACAAGCCTTGAGGATGAAAGGAGGTGCTGGATGATTCACTGGATCAGGATTATACTTAGAACAGGGATAGAAAGGGGTTAAATTAGACTTACTTTGCCAAGAGCATTTTTCCCTGGGCACCACTAAAAACGATAGATGTTGGTCTGTGGCGGTATCCCAGAGGATGGTTCTCCTCACAGCCCTGCAGAAGAATGAAGGAGCTGAGGAGACTTTATCATTTCAAAGCCAGATCTTTTGCTGGGGTAACACTTCCCCCAGGTTGAAAACATTGGAAAAACAAAGTCAGAGAGGAGATCAGGATCCCAGCCATACTTAGGTTTCATGATAGTGTGTTTCTATGTTCTTGGTCCATGCAAGAGCAGCTGTCCTGAAGCCCTGGCCTTTATCATTTATGCTTCAGGTGAAAAGTAACAATAGATACCTGGGACTTTACTGAAATATCCATCAGCCCTTCCTGTCAGAACTGCTCTTCATTTTGAGGCATGGAGGCAGATGAGACAAGTGAGGATTCTCCCACCTGCAGCTGTATGCAGAGCTGCTGCTACCCCTTGCATCTTTTAGGTCCTTAGTAATGAAATAAATATTACAAGGTCTATAATAATGATATGGAATGGGATGTTTTGATCATATTAATTGCTCAGGCTGTTGCAGTACAGGATCACAAATCAGTGTTTCCCCAGTGACTGGCTCAGCCTCCCTGTGCACATTTAAACAGATGTGACCTTGATGAGCATAGATACGGGGGGCTTGAGGAGAGCTTGCAAGACAAATGAATGTGCTCTGGCAGATTTATGAGAAGTTATTCCTCAGTGTAGAAAAGTCTATCTACTTTCACCTAACTGCTCCTCCAAAAGTGACTTTTCCCATGTACAAAACATGAGCAATCTGCAGAGCTAGTGACAATGTCAAGAGGTCTTTAAGGAAAAATGTTTCCAGGGGGCTGGAGCAGAGAGGCAGCAAAGTGGAAACAGAGATGTGATTCATGCAGAACAAGGTGTCCTCATTCATTTATAGCACTTTGCTCTCCCTGTAAATGATATCCTGCTCAGACAATGTGGGTTTTTTCTTTTAATATGTCCCTGCATCAGAAGAGATCTTGCAACTGAGACTCTTTCATTTCATGTCGCCTTCCGTCATGCCAAGAAAACCCGCAGGTTGAAAGGGGTGTCTGTAAACACATGTTTACTGAAACTACTGGTAAATCAGCCCCTGAGTCATCCTGTCCCACAGCTCTGTGTTTCAATTCTTCTTACTTTTGGGCAATAACATCAGGCTTTCACTAGTTCCCGATGAAATTAGCAACTAGAAACCCAAACACTGTGGGTATGTGTGAGAGAGAATGAGACAGGAGGTCTGCCTGTGACCAGGAAGAAAATGCTTTGCCTCTTTAACCTCCTGAAAAGAAAGAGCCAAAGTAAATCGGTAAATACAAATGACAGATATGCCTAAGAATAAGAGACTTGTTGGCATATTTAAAAACTCCAATTAGCATCACTGCTGCTGGCACATGGGTTTTCCAGGAACCCATCTGGTTCTAAGGATGTGGAGATACCCTCAACGACTTATGAAGGTTCAAATGTTGAACAGGACCTGTTCTTCTGCCACGTTCCCCCTGGAGCCCCTGTCTCTGTGAGCCTCATGCAGCAGCATCTCACAACTTCAGAGCCCATCTTCTGGAGTCAAATCCAGATCAGTATATCCTCCTAAAGGTCAGTACTGATGTGGTCTCATAAACATTAAGGGGTCAGGAGGATTATCCAGGACTTATGTGGACTCATTCCTGTTAGAACCACAGCATGGAAAAGCATCCCATCAAAAATTCCAGTGATGGGAAAATCCACCTTAACTTTTGAAAATTCTTCCAATAATTAATTACAGTCACTGCTAGATATTTAAAAAAAAAAATCATCTTGGTTATAGTCTATATTTTTGTTTCAGCTTTCAGGCCATCTGAGGAGAGTATTGGTAAATGTCTCAGGATAACTCTGGTTGGGAAGATTTTCTACCACTACCAGGTCGAGACAGAGGTCGAAACGAGTCATACCGGTCAGGTAACCTCCCACTGAGAGGCTTAATTAAGATGATGGATGGGGTTATAAAAGGTTAAGTCTCTGCAGGGAGAGGTAGCCCTCCTGGAGAGGTAAGCAGGGATTTTCTGGCTTGAGGGACTCTGGCACACGGCTTTGGATGGAGGGAGGCTGAGGTGTGGTTATCATGAAAGAAGGGGTCAGAACTGGATGTATCTGTGAGGGGACGCGGTGAGGGCTTGTGCTAATGTACTGTGTGTCAGGGGAGAGAGAGAGGAATGGAGGATATTGGGCTGAGATTCAGCAAATGGGGCTGCCTGTGCTCCTAATTCATGGTGAGTCCTGCCTGCAGCTGCTGGGTAAAGGTGTTTCTATCTCAACACTTGAAAGCAGGGTACTTATGGCCAAGAGCAGCTGAAGGGCCTGCTCCGCTCCCCATCCCAGCTAGAGCACTCCCAGGGACACCGAGTGCTTCAGAGAGGGATGCAAGGACACAGAAAGAGTCCAGGCTGTTGATCACACGGATGTAGAAAACTCCCAAGGTTTGTAGACTGGAAACAAGACTGAAAAGAACTGCACTGATCTCACAAGGCAGGTGGGAGCAGCAGTTTCCCAGTGCATATGGTTTCTGTGGACTCTTGGTGCATGCTCACAGTACCTGAACACTCGCCCACACTGGGCTGGCCCCAACCTCACTCTGCTAAGGCAGAGTAACAAAGGCAAGAGCAGAAAGGGAACTTCTTGCACTTCATCTTCAGTGTAAAATAGCCTTGGGTCCTATGATAATACACCTGGATTCTGCCTGCAATGGTTGCATCCAGGAGTCTCACAGCTGTGCCAGAAGGAAAATTCTTTCTAAACACTTCTGCAATTTGTTGACATGTACATTACCACTGTAAGAAGCAATATCCCTTCTAAATCCTTGTTTTCCCTCTCTTTACTGTACTATCTCAGGCTGATGTTGATTCACCCCACCTTTGATTTGAATCCTGGGCAGTTCATTCCCTTGATCTTGTGGAAGACTTCCCCATGCAGTAATTCCACCATGTAACCTTATCCAGTGTAACAAACAGCTGATTCTGACTACTGCAAAAAGTAGACCAGCGAAAGTCAAAAGAGGGGAGCACATTATGTGGGGTAGATTCATTAATTCCCCAGTTTTGTCTTTAAACTGAAAATATCCCTAATTAACACTTTTCCACTCACAACGAATATCTTCTCCCTGACACGCTGCAGGTTCATCAAGTAGGGGTAGAGACAGAGTCTTTCCTTATGATCACTCTGTCTTCCATTAGTGAAAGTTTAATTATCAAAACAATCATTTGCCCAGTGTTGAAAAGCTGCGAGGAAAGAAAGAAAAGTCAATACATTTGACCTTGCTTCTGGGAGAGAAACTCCTGGGAGTCATTACAAGTCAACTGTGGAAGTAGCAACACACTGATTTTAATGGATGTGTCTGAAACAAATTCTTTCCAAGAGCCAACATTCTTCTGTCCTTCAACCCACACCTGAAGGAGCAGGGAATAGAGGTTGTCTGCCACAGAAAAAGTCCTTTGCTTCCTTGGTTATTTGAGAAGAGAGCAGAGGGATAAGTGGAAAGTAAATTATCTGACCTGCAGGGAAACAAAGTTCATCAGGATTTCCTCACAGTTGCAAAGACAGCAGCAATATATTCAAATGTGGTTAAATGACATACTCATTTTTCTCACTTAGGTTGTGGTTCTGGAAAACATTTTAGAAAAGCAATTCAGTATGTGCTGATGCTTAAACCTGGGTGTGAATCCCATGCAGACTAGTGAAACTCAAGCACGTGCTTTACAGATAAGCATGGATCGACTGAAGTGCTGTCCTCATTAGGGCTGGTGTTTAAGTGGCTCCCTGAGCTGGAGCCTCCAGCTTTGAAAAGGCTCTCCTATTCTTTGTGTGCAATGCAGAGAGAACTAACTAAATACTCACTTGTTTTCTATACCACTGACCAGAACCACCTCAAATGCCAGGGCAGCAGACTTACACAGGAAAATTGACTCTGATCATCCCTGGGGTCATTTAAATAAAACACACATTTCAGTGGAGCCAAGTGCTTTTCAACTCCCATGGTGTCAAAACAATTAGCAGATCACAGCAGCACTGATTCACTGGTGCTCCAAGAAAAGCATCTGGCCAACATATGGAAATTTAACACAAGCACTGAATAACCTCCTTCTCTCACCGTCAGCTGCCTGCAGGACAACACAGTTTGGATGATTCTTATATCACAGGACAGGTTATGCAATTCAACCTTCTGAAAAGAGATCACTGCAGAATCCCAATTATGTATTGATATCATAAACCTGCTTTCCATGCATTACCCCTGTTAGAATTCAGAGAATATAAAATATCCTGAGTTGGAAGGAACCCAAGAGGATCATCAAATCAAATTTATTTAGCAAATCAGGGATTTAGATTTAGATTAGATATTTGGAAGAAATTCTCCCCTGCGAGGGAGCCCTGGCACAGGTTGCCTAGAGAAGCTGTGGCTGCCCCATCCCTGGAAGTATTCAAGGCCAGGTTGGATGGGACTTGGAGCAACGTGGGATAGTGGAAGGTGTCCCTGCCCATGGCAGGGGTTGGAACTGGATGGTCTTTAAGGTGTCTTCCAACCCAAACCATTCTGTGATGTTTCTAAATCCAAGACCTTCTGTCCATTTGCTATTGGTTACATCCCTATCCCACCTTGGCAATTCCAGAAAGTATAATTTGGTACTAAAGCAATTAGTACTCTTCCTGGCTGGTGGATGAAAGCATTGCTGTCAGATTGGAAAAACACTACAACATGATAATGAGCCTGGTCATTTAAAAGGCACAGGCAGGGAAGGGGTCCCTGTGTGGATGGCAGGTAGCTTTGAGACAGTTATGCATCTGACATTATCATATGGAAACAGGAGAAAAAACAAAAAAGGGGATGTAGATGATGCTTAGTGTTCTCTGAGGCTCTTTCGTTAGGGAGGACTACAAACCCTGGTGGTAGGATGGTCAGTTGTTTCCAGTTAATGTGCTTGTCCCCTTCAGTGGGACTGCCATGGGTTCATCAAAGAGATCCAAGGGCCCCAGTGCTGCTACACAGGGGAGTTACCCCAGAGTTCCCTGTCTTTCCAGCAAAAGGTGTCAGACGGGGTAAATGGCAGCACCAAATACACTCTGTGTATGGTTCTGGAAATACTGTTCCCTCACAATGAAAAGAAAGAGGTATGTCATCTGCTTTGGTGTAGTGTATATTTCTTCGGATGCTCGAGTTATGTTCTAGCATGGGTGGAGCAAACTCTGTGCACACCTTGCATCAACTGCTGGATGACTTGCCATGTTGTTCCCATCTCCAAAGGGGATGAAAAGCTGCAGGTGACCTCCGGCATCTCCCATCAGGCCACTTATGAAAAAGGCCAACCAAAGAGCAGATCTTGTCAGATACATCATAAAAAGCTGAGACCATCAGGAATAGGACACAGATGGACTTTCAGTTGATTATAAGTCCCATTCAGTCAGAAATGGATTTCATTAAACAAATGCATTTCTTACATAGCTTCAGACCTGGCTGAAAATGTTCCTCCTTATTTTATTATTGGCATTTATTACCACAGCTATTAGCTATGTTAATGCAACCTCAGTGGTATTTTCACTGAGTCCTAACAGACAGTTATTGTGTATACCACATAGCAAATGTGACCAGAAGGAATCTGACACAACCAACCCTTCCTTTGGAATCAATGTGGGATCCAAAACAAACCTCTGGTGATCCCAGCATCGCTGCCCAAGGAACCAGGCATCCTACAAATAAATACTGAATTGCAAATCTGTGGCTATTTGAGAATAAATCTGCTTCGCCAGAAGTGGAAGAGAAAGCAGAGTTCAAGGCTGCTACTGAATTGGTGGCCAAATGCCAATACCATTCACTTTAGGGCAGTATAAAATCATTCATCTGACAGGCTGACCCTCTAGGCCAGGAAAATAAAGTCATATAACTATCCTCTAAGTCTTGTAATAGTGGTTCTATGCCCTGTTGAATGGCAGCCATCTCTCTCCATGGGCTATTCACTCGTGCAGGACCTCAGCAACACATCCAAAATGCTGCTGCTATTCAGTGTTGTTGGTGGGTTTTATTTCCACACCTCTTTCCTGCGTACTTCCTAGAGCTCCTTATTTACAGTCCGCAAGCTTCCTTGCTCACTTTCCCCATTTACATATTTTGCTTCACTCAGATGCTTTTCAGACTGCTTTGGGTTTGGGTTTTTCGCTTCCTCCTCTCCCACACCGTGCCCTACCCCACAGAAGCAGCATGTGCCCATTAGCTGCAGCTCACCAGCAGCAAATGAACTAGGTCATAAAACATGCATGGGGAGGAAAGTAATTATAAGATCATATGCCAAAACATTTCAGATCTGGATTTTTCTTTAAAAAGCCACACATGCAAGCACTGCAGTGCTATCTTTGCATGTAATTGCTATTTTTCTCCCCTCCATTGTCCTTGTGGTAGAACAACTGTCCTCCCATGGCTTTGGCATCTCTCAAGAGCATCCTGCATCATGTAGACATTGCTGTCTCTGGTATCCTCTGTGATCCTTCAGTGTTCCTTGAGTTTGGCACCAATCACTGGCACCAATCTGTCCTATTTCAAGACCTTTGTTTGACTCATTCATCATCGGTGCAATAATGTGATACCTTAAAGATGGTGCATGGTGTGCTGAAAAAACCACTGACATTTCAATTGGGACACCTACATACATACGGGCCCTGTCTCAGATACCCACAGTCTTGTAGGACCCAGGTGAACCATTTAATCTTTCCCTTCACATAAATTTGTTAGCACATGAACATCGCATGTGTTCCTGAAGGGTCACTGAAAGGAAAGTAAGCTTGGGTTCTGCTGGTGCTCATCATCAGGCCCCCTGCTACTCAGCCCTTTCTCTCTAAACTCCAAATAAAAAAATCTTTGCATTATTTTCTGTTGTCCAAATTGTCCATCTAACATTAACATGGACAGACCTTTGAAGCCTTGGTACAGTACCTTGCCCAAAGGTGCCAGGTAGGGCTATTGAGGCAACTTCAACATGAGCGACACTGTTTTCTTCTGCATCACCTTCTGTACAGACACCTTACATGTGTTCGAGGCATGAATTTAGGAGAAGAATTGATATTTCCATGTTAGAAATCAGAAAATTTGAGGTGCTGGAAGGGACTTCCCCTGTATCAGCCATGACATGCCTGTGGCCATCAGAAATAGGACCAGAATAATTTATAGGACCACAAAATATTTCTTTACTGGGTGGGAGGTCAAATCCTGGAACAGGCTTCCCAGACAGGTAGTCAATGCTCCAAGCCTGTGAATGTTTAAGAGGCATTACAGTGCCAACAGAGTCCATTCCTATGCAGCTCCCTGGGCCTGCTGTTCCAATTTTATCATAGCACCTCTGAAATACCCTCCAAATTTTGACTCTCTCACTCTTCTCTACAATTCCCTTCTGCTTCTACATCTACCTTTACTGCCGCAGGTTTTGCTGTTAATTTTTTGTGGGCACCAGGTCAGATTTATCTCTAACAGAAGGTGCCTGTTCCTGATCTGTCCTTAGGGCTCCTTGTGCCCTGCCTGTATTCAGGGCTTTACCTTGCTGTTATCCAGAAGTGCAAATGTTACGGTGTTGGATCAGACTGGAATGTGTCTAGCCCTAGCATCCTGTCTGTCACTGAAGGCTTTGGAGTTGCAAAAAAACCCCAAATCAACATTTATAGGCCAGCAACCCCCATCCCCCCAGTCTCACCAGCAATTAAGAGCACATTCGGGGGCTCTGTCCCGCTGCACTTCTAGTTTTGCTCTGCAGTTCGCACTGGCTCTAGTTCAATTTTAAATTCTAATCCTTGGATACTAAGGATGCAGTACTTCTCTTTGACAAGATTTACTACTAATCTCTCTGGTGTCTGTGACAAAGGATGGTTTCTCAGCATTATCCCAAATGTTAAAATATTAATGAGGGAAGAGTTTGGCATCTGGCAAAGGCTGTCTGTGCTAGCACTGGAGATGGACTTAATGATCTCTGTGCCTTTGCTACTGCAAAATGAATATCTTGCACAGGAGAGATTAGATAGACCTGACACCTTTAATAAAATATGGCCTCTATTTCTACAGATGTATTTAAAGTCATTTTAATCCTTCAGTGTTTTACGAAATAGCAAAGCTTTGAGTGAATCTATTTAGAATGGTCTCTAAGCACTGCAGTAGGGTTTTCTTTGACCCAGCTCCCATTTGTAATGTGCTCACTCTTTATATCATGTTTATATAGATATAATTTTTTTCCACCCACATGACTTTTTGAAATGAATGCCCATAAAAGGTGCATGGTTGATAGCGCGACACACCAAGAGTTTGGAAACGAGCTGCCTGTGGGAATCTTAAATCTCCACTTATGAGCTGAAACAAGCAGCCTGGTTTTCCTCTACTCTTGGCATCAATGATCCCACCAAGCCCCGTCTCTGCCAGGTGTCACCTTGTACCAGGACACAGCCACTGTGGGCACAGACATCTTTGAAGAGAGACTGGCCACCACCAGACAGTGCTTGACCACTGTGACCACTCTCAGCCTGAGTCAGTACCCAAAATGGTCCCTAGGAGAGCCTGGAGGCCTTGCCTTAGTATCTCTACTGGTTTCCCTGATTAGGGATGAAGACAAAGCTGCTGTTATTGAAAACTCTGCACACTCCATCCATTTGTACCCAGTGTTCAAAGGGGGAAGGCAAGGCAAGGCAAACACTAGGTTCCTTCCAGCATCTCCCTGCTGACCCTAAGCCAAGACATACTTTTGGTGGCACTGTGCTTCCACTGATTCTGCTACAGTGCCAGTAAGGTGGATCCCTGCCCCTTGGGGAACACTGGCAACCTGTTCTTGAACAGAATATAAACATTTCAGCCACTCACATAGAAAATTATGGCTCTGAAATGTCTCAATAAGCAAAGATGGGTCTGGAACAGAGAAGCTGCGGAGAGCAGCTGGCTGCTGAAGGCAGCAGAGAAGCCCTCCTTGCCACAGCCATGATTAGCTCCAGATCAACCACCTCCCTATCCACAGGTCTCCGTCATCCCCAGGCTGTGGCAGGAGAGCAGAGAGTGCTGGTGAAAAGGGTACTCACCTGAGCTGTCTGAGCTCACTGCAGGGGGGTCAGGGCTTTTAAATTCAAGGGTTGTCCTTGTCACAGCTGGGGTCCTGGTACAGTTTTCAACTGCAGAAGTGGAAAGCCCCATGCTTCGGGGCAGGGAATAGGAGGGGAAGGCATTTCCCTAGCAGGGATTAAGGAGAGAAGAGGTAAGAGTGAGGTCCTCAACCAGGAGATGGTTTGATTTCTCCCTCGAGGAAGCAGGGGCTGTGTTGTCCCCACAGTGCAGAACAGTACTGCATGGACACCCAGGGCTCAGCTCCATGGGCTGGCCTCAGTGACAAAACACTAACTGTGCAGCTCCACTGTGTATCACCAGGGGCTGCCTGTCCTCAGCCCCGAATCACAACCCTCCTCACCCGTCTGCCCACGCAATACTGGACCAGGTGGACATCTGTGAATAACTGATCTTTTAGCTAATGGGTAATTCTGAAAAAAAGCCCTGTAAAAGCTCTGTGGCTTCAGCTGTGTTCCCAGAATTCAAACACTTCTTTATAGAAAAGGAACATAATGTGCCTGAAAACTTACATGAAGGATCGGGAATCTCCCATTTCCCTGCAGCTGGTCAGGAACATGGGAGATTAAGTTCAGTTCCCACAACTGCCTGATTACAATTTGAACTCTTTTCTCCTACAAAACAACTCCAACAAGCAGACCATTTATGCATGTTCAGGCAAGCTCCATCCATCCCATCAGTGCCACCAGTCCCACTTCATGCAAACCATTTACCTGGTCACTGAGACAAGGGCCAAAATGATGTGACTGCTGTGGGTCTCATGTTTTGGACTGCCCTAGGAGAAAGTTACACAGCACACGTTCCCCCTGACACACAGGACAGATGAGCTAGGGCTGCTCACACTGCCCTTGTGAGCAGTCCCAACCCTCAAGATGCTGGTAAACCAATACTCTATTTCCCCCGCTCCTTTGAAGCCGGATTTGCATTTCACTAGCTTTTGTTACAGTGCCTAAAATGAGCTTTTTTTTCCTTTCCTAGAGGAAGCTGAACGGAGCATTGCACAGCCACACATTTTTGGTGGATTGGCTGAGGAGAATAAGCTATAAAATCAGGCTTGGTTTTGAGTGCTGGGAGCTGGAGCTGTGCCTTCCTGTAGTCATAGGGCCCTGTGGAGCACTGGGCTTCAGCCCTAGAAAGAAGTGTGGTCCCCCTTGCACGTAAATTGGTCAAACCTTCAGTCTTTTCCCCCCAAAAAAGCATAGAATCACAGAATAGTTTGGGCTGGAAGGGGAAAAAAAATCATCTTGTTCCAAACCCTCTGTCATGGATAAGGACACCTTCCACTAGACCAGGTTGCTTCAAGCCCTGTCTAACCTGGCCTTGGGACACTTTCAGGGATGGGGCAGCCACAGCCTCTCTGGGCAACCTGTGTCAGGGCCTCACCACCTCCCAGGGAAGAATTTCTACCTAATACTCATTTAAATTTCTCCTGTTTTAGTTTAAAACTGTTTCCCCTTGCCTTATCACTAAAGCATAAGTGACATCTGATCCGCAAACACAGATGGCTTTATTAAAAAGAGCGGCTCCTGCCAGTAACATCACTCTTGTTTCTATAGTTTTTTGCAACATCTTAGGATAAATATATATATATTTATTTATACGTGAGCTTATAGAGAGCTGCTTTATGTAGGCACAGCCTCAGTCTTTCAGGCCAGTTATGGCACAGTCGGTGTGTTGTAAACACCAGGGCAGTGGGTTAGCAGCTCTCCTCATAAAACCAGCTCAAAGCTTTTCCCTGTTGCTATGCTTTTAATTTCTCCAATCAGAGGCTGGTGAGACCAAAGGTGAACTGCACATGGAAACTTTTAATTAAACTACTAATACAGAATCGAGTCATTTCTGGTGGAGGTTTAAGTAGTCTGTGGAAGAAGTGATGAGTTGCGGAAGAGGAAGGCAGCAAACTCCAGCCCTGGAATTTGTTCATTCATCAGTCATCCCAGGACTTGAAGATGATCCAATTGCATGTCAACAACATTGGCCATTCCTCACTAGAAATCAGTTGTAAAAAGTTTTTTTTAAAGAGCATTAATTAATCTTTTTTCTTTTTTTCCCCCTTTTGCTGTGGATTTTCATCACCCCTAGTGAGAATTTTAGGGGAAATTGTTTTGTAAAGGCTATTTTCCAGGGGAGACAATTTCTTTTCTTCTATTAGAAATTCAGATCAGTCTTTTTAAAAATGAGTATCTAAAGTCAGGCTCCCAAACTCACAGCCTAATTTGCAAGTTGAACAAGAAAAGGACATTAAAGGAGCTCAGAAGTCCTAATATCACCCAGTTCTTGATGTGCATTGCCATGAACTCTGGAGTTCCCTGTCTTTATTGCTCCAGCTTAGCCTCTACAATACAATAAACCATTGATAAATGGCTCCAGCCAGATCTTCTGAATTTTCTTTGTGACACTGACTCTAGTGCAGAGATAGTATATCAGGTTACCACTTGGGGTTGGTGCTGTCTTACTTTATCTTCCTTATGCAGGGATAAATGGATCCATCAACCCTAAGGAACTACAGGATGTATTTGTGGGGAAATCTTTCACACACCTTCTCATCCCTGTGCAAATGACTGTGATGGGCTTTACACTGGTGGCTTTTCCCCACTGCAGCTCTACTGACCTCAGCAGAAGTGTCTTCTAATTTGCACTATGGAGATCAGACCCTAAATTCACTGGCATTTTATGCCCCTATTAGTTGCTCATGCTCATCCAATGGGACATGAATTCTCTTTGTACATGAGGATACTCTCCACGTCAGGGATTTGCATGTTCCTGGAGGTGCCAGCAAGGAGCACTTTCTGAGAGTTCTGAATTTGGATTTCTTTCATATTGGCATGCAATGGAAGCTTTCCTAACACCTTGTTATGGAAGTGGGAGCCATCTTCATCCCAGCCCACTCTACAGTTGAGAAGCAGCGAGTGGTCCCTCTCTGCTGTGCAGCAAAAGAGTTTTCCAGCCAGGAGTTGGGACCACTTATCTATCTCCCATAGAAGCACCACCATAAAAAATTCTCACTCACAAAGACACGGAAGAAATCAAATGTCACACACACACGCTGTCTCCCAGCGCTGGCTCCTGGCCACGGGCATTCACATGGGGATGTGCCATGCGAGACTGTGAGCTCTGCAGAGGCACTTACCTATTGCTGGGAGGTACTGAACTTTTATTTACTATTCTTTGTTCCTGTTTATATTCAAAAACCTCATAGCATTATTTTGTTAAATGAGTAGTTGCTGCTCCTCAAAGAAAACATTTAATTTTCTACAGCAAGTGTGTGCTCCTAGCACACCCAGCCCCTCTGGTCACACACTCGCATGCTTGAACCCATTTTAACTTAGCTAAGGAACAGCTTTCTGTTCCTTCTGGAGCAGGAACTAATATCCTCTGGCTCTGGCTTGCAGCTTATCTTTGCACAGTAAAGAGAAATTCCACAACTATCAGTTTGCTACCGGGATTTCTGAGCAGCCACGGGACACCTTGGCCCAATAGAAGGTCATCACACTGAAAGGCCATTTGTTTAGGAAGGGATAAAATAATTCAGCAGGATGAGGAGTGGATCCAGAAGAGGAATCCAAAACTTTAGCAAACTGAAACCTTCCTGGCATTTCAGAAATAAACAAAGCAAAAACAAAAGGCTGGATCTGCCAGCAGGGCTGGCAGATGGGGAGCAGAGGTGGCTCGTGACTTGTGGTACCTGCACATGGGCCGGAGGGCTCTGCCAGCCCCTCTGTGACCCGGGACAACTCACCTAAGGAGGATTAACAAAGGCAATGCCATGAACTCAGCTCTGCGTGAGCGGTCAGTCATTAGAGGTGATTTTGAACTCCCTCCACAAACCCCTTCTTACTTTGCCCTGGTATACTGGGACAAAGATATTTCCCTTCTGGCTCATCTGTAGCTGTAAGTGCTTTGGGATAGGGACTGTCTCCTGCTGTGTCAGTGCCACCCGCATCAGATCTGGGCCACCGTGAGGTCCGTGAGGACTGAACTAAATTACATGATGGCTAATTAATACTAAATGACTGAAGTGGTTACAGTTCTGTGATAAAGGTGTAGGAGAATTAGATTTCAGACAGGCGATTTGGGGATTCTGGTGAACACTGTGTGCTGGGAAGGATAAACTTTTCTAAATAAAGGTGCGTGGTGGTCCAGGAGAAAGTAGGACAGATGCAGAGCTGCTGTCTGCTAGCCCAAATCCCTGCAAGGGGAAGGGGCTACACTGCCAGTAGCCATTCCATTCCCATCCTTAGGGAGATTTTTATGTGGAAAGAGGCAAATGCAATGGCTAAGAAGCAGCAAAAAAAGGAGATGTTGGGGAAGTCAGAAAGAGCACGAAGTTTTCTGGCAAGGAGTGGATGCTGAAGCAAGCGCATGCCTTGCTAAGGAGGGGAGGTTTTCAGGGAGATGGCAAGGGCAGCCAGATGAGTGACTGCTCCTGGAGGCATCAGGAAGGTTTTTAGAAATATATCATGGGAACACAAAAGACAAGAGAGAAAGTAGCTCTATCAATAAATACAGAGAAAGATTAAATTAATGGTGACTGAAATGGCGGAGCAACTGAACTCTCTTTTTAAAAATCAGTCGTTAACAAGAAAAATAAGGGAAAGCAGTGCTGTACAATGACTTTGAAGTTCCCTTTCTGGGAGCCTGGTAAGCATGGCACTTAGCAATCCTCCCTCTCTTAAAAAGTTAAAAGAAAGCTCTGATTAAATTCTTTATAGGACAAATCAAAAGGGTTTCTCTTCCCTACCCAGCTGTAGGGATCGGTTGTCCTGTCCTGATGTCATTTTCTGAGTATGCTTTGCACCCATGCTTGTGCAGTGATCCTGCGTTTGTATCCTGCAGGGGGGGCCTCCAAGACCCTCTTTTGTGGTAGGGTACATTTGCTCTTACACTTTGTTCCTCTTTGAAGTCCTTCAGAAGCCCACCTGGGTCTCCTCCTTCTCCCTGAAACAGCAATTTCCTCATTGCCCAGGGGAAATGGTGCCATCACCATCGCTGGAAGTGTTCAAAAGTCATGTGAATGTGGCACTTTAGCCTAAGGTTTAGTGACATTTACGGTGGTGCTGAAGTAATGGTTGGACTTGATGCTCTTCAGATCTTTTCCAAACGAAATGATTCTGCTATTATGGAGGCGATGGACTGGACTGCCTTTAATTGGAATAGGGATTGTTTCACTTCCCTGGAGATGCAGATATTCCAGACTATCTCCCGAGCTGGCTAATTAAGAACTCCTTATCTTCGCAATCCCCATCTCTCCAGGTCTCATGGGCATGTTTGTGTTACTGAAGCCTGTCTTACACTGACCCTTGTACTTTGCATCCATCTCTACACTAACACACATAGTTGGCAGGAGAGTCTTCATGAGCTAAATTATTATTTCTTACAGGTTGAAGCCCAGCATGATGTTTATGAGGATGATAATGATGGACCTTTGGAGGTTTCAGTGATGTGCTGTGACAACATCACAGTCAGGGTGGTGGGCTCCGTCCCACCACCGCTGCAAGGAGCATAGTCAGACCCTCACTGGGGTCTCCTCTCTTACATCCCCTCCTTCAACCTCTGACTGATGTGAGCAGCCCCTGGAAAAACCTCACTAAGGGCGGAGGAAACCTGTCTTCTGTGCTTGGGCTCCTGTGTTTTGTGCTTGAAGTCATTTAATGTGAACAGTCCCTTCTCCATACCCTTGCTCCCCATCTGTAAAGGGGCGATAACAGCACTTCCCTCTTCCCTTGGTTTTATCTGCTTGATTTTACTTATCTGTGGCTTGGGCTGCATCTTACACTGTATTTATAGAGCACCCAATGCCATGTGATCTTGATCTTGGCTAGCGAGCTCAATTCAGCTAATATATAGTGAGAATAAAACAAACCCTGGACAAAGTCAGAACATTCCCTCCCCGACACAGCCCACAGACACCAAACTTGGATTTGCAGTGCATTTCATGGGTACTGAAATGTATTTTAAAACACTGTCATGAAATAGACTGAAATAAGTTTAGAGGGTTTTTTTTATTATTTAGGAAGGGAAAGTTTATGATAAAAAGCTGAATTTATAGAGTAGTTTTAAAAGAACATTTATGAGGATTTTAAAAACCCAGAAAGCATCCTTAATGCTGTAGTAATGAAGATGCCTTAAGGGATTTAAGTTATGCAGTAGCCAAATTCAGGTCAGATTGCTAAAGTTGCTAATGTTAATGATACAACTCCTTCAAGTTTCTCCATGTAACAAATTCATTTATTTCTGCACAAATAGAAAAGAATTGGTCAGTAAATACCAAAGGCAAACTGTTTGGACTGAATGGAAAATTACAAAGGTCTCCTGAAGGCGAATATGTGAACCAAAAAGACCTGGGCCACAATCACATATAAATAAGTGCTGTTAGCCTGTTTTGAAAAGAAAGAGTACCTTGACAACATGATGCAGGACTGGCTGATACATGGTGATGGCCAGGCTGGTTTCACTCAGTCTCCATATTTGGTACAAATAAGTGGAAAATAGTTTTTCCTTTATAAAAACCTTCATCTTTGTTGTTCCACCTCTGACCGCTGTGATTGCCCACTGTGAAGTGTGGCTGTCCCCTTCCTGTCTCTTTCTCAGAGGTTCAGATAGGGCAACTCAGTGATTATTAGTTCTTAAAACCAGGGTCGTGATACATATGGGAAATGGTCTAATAGGCAGAGCACTGAGGGTTTTTCATGGTATTTTGGGTGAGTCTGAGCTTAATTTCCCTCTCTGTGTGACCAGGCTGACTACAATGAACTCAGAGCTGAGGCAAACGTGCTACGTCAGTTTTTCTTACTGCACAATCACCAGTCACTCCACATTGACAGGTACCACTTCATGTTCTGCTCACACACAAATTCAGTTGTTTTCAGCAAGCTTGTCTCTTTCTAGTTTTAATGGACACTAAACCTGGTTGCATCCAGGCTCCATTTTTCTCCAAATGACCAACAAACCTCAGAATTTTTTTTCCCCATCTTTTTTTTCCTCCCTCTTACACTTAGAAGGAATGGAGGACACTTTTGACGTCTTCAGTAGCTTCCTATACCGCTGTTCACTTTTCAGCCCAAATATTGTGTTTTATGTTTTGTGCTGCTCAGCACATAGGCTGGACACCAGTATGATGAAAACTTTGTGATTCATCACACTGATGAGGTAGGGTCCATCAGGTCCCTCCTTCCAGAATGTGGATAGTGAGTCACTTTGAGAAAATGGCTCTCAGGAAGCAATTTTGCAGGCTCTTGCTTTGTTTCAGTGGCCCACAAAACGACCATCCCCTTTTTCAGATGGGGATTTGGTGAGACCCTTTTCACAGAACAAGGCCTGGACATTTGCTTGTCATGGCACAAAACACAGCTTTTTACACCTTTTAAGAATCTTTAAATTATGGACTGATAGACCAGGCAGGGAAGAAATGCCAGCCTTGATCAGTGAATTAAAGCATTCAGCTGCATTTACTGTCTTACGTTTCTTTCCGCTAGGTCAGGCCAAGCAAAGCTGATGCTAATCAGCTGAAAGAACTGCAAATGTTTTGAAATACTGCGGATTAGGGAAAGTGCATGATTTGGGCAGTCATGAAATACTGTGCATAGATATAAATAAATATTGTTCCCAGCTCAGCCTCTGGCTAGTCTTCAACATGCCACAAATTCATCACAACCTGAACGGGGTAGTGTGTTAACAAGTGCCTGACAGACTATGAAAACTTCCCAGGGGCTGCAGATGCTGTTGACCAACTACCCCTGTTTGCCAGAATTAACCCTTGGAATATGGCAGCACTGAGGGAACCAGCCCATGGAAAATAAAACTGAATTTGATGTGTGCTAAGGCTTGTCTCTTTGGGGGTGTTCAGGAGATGAGGGTGGGTGTGAGTTACATCGAGCTTGTTTCAATGTCAATGTGATAGCTTCCAGAGTGAAATAAAGAGCCCTAGGTGGAAGAGAGCTCTCACCCTGATGAGAACAGCCCACCTTGTTATCTGCAGAGTAGAAGGGACAGACCTGTGATAGCTAAAACTTGACTTTTAAAAACTGTTCTGAATTACTGAGGATCTCAAAATGGCTTGTCTGTAGGCAGTCTCTTTCATCTCTTGCTATTTTTAATAGCCCATTATGAATCATTTTGATATGTTCATAAATGTTATCCTTTCTCCAAGATCTTTGCTATGGTTGTCAGCTGCTGAGGCTAATATGAGCATGGTTAGTTGGACTGGGATGTGAGAGCTTCAAAAAATGATTGCTGGCTGAATGATTTATAACACCTCTGCCCTAAATGTCCATAAATAAGGAGAATGTGTATTCTGCTTTTCTATGACGAAGAAATCCTCAGAATCCTTTGTTTAAGCTGAGGAGAGTGTGCTGGACCTGGTTTGTCTCTCAGGATGATGTACCACATGGGCTCCAGTTGGAGTCAGTAGTATCCGCACATATTTTTGAAGGACGTGGACCCACTGCAGCAGCCAGAAGTCCAAACAGGCAGCCTCTGAATGATGTAACTTGCCTGGCACGTAAACCCCCTCCCATGCTGAGGGATTTCTGCACAGTCTGACAACATCTCCATGAGACACTCTTCCATGGAGGCTCAAAGTCATTGGTGAAGGTGCTCTACAACAGCTCTGCTCCCTGGAGCAGGACAGCTCAACCGGCACCCCTGCAGCCTCCCCCATGTGTTATTCCAACCACAGGCTCTCCCTTTCCTGAGGACCTGGTGGGAACTGTCTGCAGGCAGATGAATTGTCCTGACCCTGACAGCCTTCTACTGGAATCAGCTTGCTTAGGGGCTTGGATCTGCAGCCTGCGGGCCAGAAACAGCTTGTAGAGTTTGCAGTCAGTAGGGCACATATGGTATTTCTCTAAAAAAATGAACTTGCCGTGTCTTGAATGTATTTTGTGAATGGAAACACAAGCAAGGCATTCATTTACTTTGCCCATGTAGCATCCCAGGCTGTAAGATGCTGGGGAAGGACACAGATTACTGCTAAGAGCAGTAGGACTGAGGGGTCTGTGCTGCACCTCCTGTTATGAACTCTGGTCTGTTTCTCTTATGTGACATTTTTTTCCTCAGAACCTAAATTGATTCTCTCATAAATCAGAAAATAGAAAACATTCCTCCCTTCACAGCAAGGAGAAACACTGGAGTTTCTCACTCTTCTCCCATGAGGACTCATCTAGTTTTACACCCAGGAGCAGGAGGGAGATGAGACAATCTTCCTCTCCCATCTCCCATTTGGGAAGGCTGTGCTCACTGGTGAGGTAGGTGTAAAGAAATTATTGCAAGGAAGTGCTGCTTCCCAATTAGGCAACAACTAACCAACAAAGATGGAAAGGCAAAAGTGGAGTAAGATGATGAGGGATTATGTGACCCCAAAGCCTCCCACCACACCGTGACCCCGTAACATGCTTGGGCACAGGCTCAGCAGTGACTCAGAGGAAAAGTGCCAGTGTCTGAGTCACCAGGACCATTTCTTTTGTACCCCAGACTGCGCCAAGCCCCATCCAACCTGGCCTTGGATACTTCCTATGCTTCAATATTGGACTGATGTAAAAGCATCAGTGCATCACAATGCTGAATTGTAGAAAATCCCGGAAAACCCCAAATCCGTGGCATTACAAGTGACTCAAAGAACTACTTAACTGATCATCAGGATCACTGGGAGTCTCTCAGTGACAGAAGCTGTGACAAGCCCTGACTCAAGATCTCAGCAGGGGTGTAACTGAGGTGTTGAGCAGAGATCGTTGGCTCAATCTAGATGCCTTAAGCAGTCAATCAACTTTCTATCATTAGAGTTTGGCCTGGCCTTTAATACTTCCTTAGCTTTTTCTATCTGTTATTTCTGTGTTTCTGATATGTCCTAGTGCCCTTCACTTTGGATACCTTTTCTTATTTTACATCCTGGGCCCCCAAAATTAAATACAGTTGAGCTTCACCAACCAATTGCTCTAAGCTCCAGCTTCACCCATGGTGGATTACTAAACTAAACACCAGTCACCAGTTCTGAAATGATCTGCAAAGGCTACCACAATAACAGCAGGATGCCATCTTACTTATTTTGCACTTGGCTTTCAGAGTTCCTTATCTGAAAGTACATCAAGTTTCTGTGGAGCTCTAACATCAATGCCACATTCTATGAAGTAAGAAAAATATAGTATTTTTACAGTCGGTCTTTAAATCATTTTCTGACAACAAATCAATCTTACAAGAAGCCTTGTTGTTGTTATGAGTAAAATTTTGAGATTAAAGTATAATAATAGTTTGCCACATCTACAAATTTGTCCTTCTGTGTATCAAACTATTGCATTCTGCTGCTGACATCTAATTACGCCCCACCAATCAGATTTATGATAGTGCTAATAGGAAAAAGGATCGTACAAAGCTGTTAATATGTGCTCCATGATTAACATTAATGACAGTTGTATGGTTAAATGCCCCTTGCATCGCCCTGAGAACAAACCTGTCGGTGCAAAGTTTATAACCAGGGGAAGCACCGTAGATGCCGAGCAACTGCCCATCTTGGCAACTAGCAAAATGTTAGAGATGCTTCAGGAATTGTTCTGACCCACAATGGTGACCTTGGAGCCCCGTGACAAGAAATGAGTTTCCGGCAACCCTACCCCTGGTTCTGGGACAGAGGCACTAGGCTTTTGTGAACTAGACGGTAGGAGCTGAGTGGGGAGGATGCTGGGAGCTCCCTGGAAGGGCCGTGCTCTCCTTCTGTACTCTCTAATTCCTAGTGTTTTCTAGAGTATTTCATGGGGCCAGCTCATGTGGAATCAGTGCGGTGCAGAGACAAACCTTCAGTAATGAGATCCAAAGCCTGTGGAGCCCTTTTGGGCTAAAATACAACTCTGACATTTGGATACCCATGTCCACTAAAAATCCTAAAATTATTTTCTTTCTCTCTAGGAGTAGCTTTAGTGGTTCAACCCAAATGGGTATGTGACATTTTGTGTGCCCTAAATCCTGATTATTGTTTCACAAGGAGGTATTTCTCCATCTCGAGGTCCATGGATAGCATTCTCTTTAATTAGAAAACTAGTGTTATATCGCCTCTCTCCAGGGGTGCAATTTATTGACCAAGAGAAAGGCAATGAAAATCATTAAATCTCAGCCCTGACACTAAACATGTGACTACCTCAACCTTTTCCTCTCTGACCCAAACTGCCTTAAAACCAACCAACCATTCTGGCCGTCTATGCAACCGTTGTGTGTGTTTGCTGCGTGATGTTTGTTTTATTTTTACAGGTGTAAATTTGAGGGCAAAAAAAAGGGCAAAAAGTAGAGATGCAAACAGGAACTGCAAAGTGACATATGCTCAGTGATGAAAACTCAGAGTAAAACTGGATATTAACTGTAAGAAATGTGAAGTCCTAATTTCTCCCCAGCTCCCCAAATAGAAGGAGAGTGGAAATAAATGCTTTGAAGTAGGATATCCTTGGTGAATTAGAGTGAGTGTTTTCATTTTATCTTCCTAATAATGATTTAAGATGACTTTTGCATGAATTTAAGTGCTATAAAGAAATGAAAGCCTGGGAGGAAGATGGTTCTGAGGAAGATTTCCATGATAAAATATTGAGAATGACTTTCAAAAGCATTTAAGTGACTTATAGACTACATCTTCTGAACTTAAACTCTTAAGAGAAAACATTTTAAAGATGCCTGGGGGTGCAATTATGCCTTACAGATGGAGCAGTCCTAACCATTCCCTTCCTTTTTTGTTCAGACTCTGGTCCAAGGCCCTTCCTCTGTGCTCTGCTTGAGCTTTCAACCTATCAGTGCCTGTGCAGGGCCAGTTCAAACAGTATAACCAGCAAAACTAGCAATTTCTCCCTTTCAGGTCAGTAAGTTAAATCAGTTTAACAAAGAATTCAGCCACCCCCAGAATATGTATGAGGGCGGGATGAGGTGACAGCTGCATCAGCTCTTCAATGTGACCCCCTGAAATGCGTATTTTTATTAAATTCTATACCCAAGGAGTATAGAAATCAAACTTTCAGTTTCAAAAATGACTTTAGAAACTAAATACAGATTTTTTAATTTTTTTTTTTTTTAACAAGCATTTGGCACTTTAAAGCTCAGGTCCTTTTGGGAATGAGACTCCACAGCATTATAGAATTGATTCATATTTTATTAGCCCTCCCTTGGCTTTCTTACAAGCATTTTGCGATGTCCCCATGCACTCCTGGTCACCTTCTTGCTGTGTCAGGTATCACATCCTGGCCACAGCTGTTCCCTGAGCCCAGGGATGCAGCAGAGGGAACAGCCCCAGTGCCTGGCAGAGGCCATGAGGATGCTACAGGCAGGGCTCTGGGCACTTCCTCATGGGAAAGGTGACCGAGGTCCCCCATCTGGCCCCAGCTCTCACCTGAATGCTGTCCCCTGTTCCTGTACCCCAAAAATGACACCCCGGTTCTTCCCTCGGGGTCACTGATTGGTTTGCTGTGTGGGAAACTGCTCTGGCACTTGTTCTGCAGGAACAATCTCCCCGCAAGAACTGTTGTTCTTTGCCATAACAACTTTTTATAATAGAAGTCTTTCATTCAGTTTAGTTTTAGAAAATTTTTGTTTCATTGTTTGCTTCTCTGTGGAAAAGCTGTGCTGACCACATAGAGTGTATAATGGTCATTTATATTTTCATCTCAGTGTTGATGAGACATCTCATGTTTTGAACTTGCACAACTGATCTTGTTTGTACGTACAAATTTTCTTCCTCATTATCTGGAGTGCTGTGTCCAGTTCTGGACTACTCAGTAGAAAACAGACAAGCTACGGGAGAGGGTCCAGTGGAGGCCACAGAGATGATGAGGGGTCTGGAGCATCTCCATATGAGGAGAGACTGGGGGAGCTGAGCCTGTTTAGTTTGGGGAAGACTGAGAGGGGATCTCATTAATGCATATAAATATCTCCAAGGGTGCCAAGAGGACGGCGCCAGACTCTTCTCAGTGGTGCCCAGTGACAGGACAAGGAGCAATAGCCATCAGCTGAAACACATGAAATTCCACCTCAACTTCTTTCCATGGAGGGTGGCCAGAGCACTGGAACAGCTGCCCAGGGAGGGCGTGGTCTTCCTCTCTGGAAACATTCCAAACCCACCTGGATGTGTTCCTGTATCACCAGCTCTGGGTGATCCCTGCCTTGGCAGGGCGGGTTGGACCGGGTGATATCCAGAGGTCCCTTCCAACACAAACGATTCTGTGATTCTGTTATTTTAGGTCGTTTATTTTGTACTCGTAGAGAGGTGAAAAACATGCCTTTTGACTTTTGACACTTACCACGCCGCTTTTATATATTAGCCTGGGGAATTTCAAACTTCGGTATAAAACCCTCACTAGCTCGGGGCACAGCCACTCCTCACAGGAGTGCAGCGCTGACAGACCTCCGCTATGGTCTCGACACGACCGCCCCTCGCGTCGGGACAGCCCCGGAATGGCCGCTCCGCCCCCACGGTAGCGCCGACCCGGAAAGCGTTTGGAGGTCGCAACGGGAAGATGGCGGCGCCCAGGCGGTGAGGGGAGAGCGGCGCAGCAGCCGCGGCCATGAGTGCCGCCCGCCGCTGCCGCCCGCCCCGGGCGCTCGCAGGTACCGCGGAGCCGGGGGCGAGAGGGCAGGTGTGCGGGCAGGGCCTGGGCGGCCCGGGCCGGGGCGGCCCGGGGCTGCTCTGTGGAGCGATCCCCGGAGCCTGCACGGCCATGTGTGTGCGTGTCCTCGTGTGCGGGGCGTCCCTGTGTGCCACACTGCGCTGTGTCCGCCACGTGTTTGACTTTGGTGGTGTCCTATGGCAGCTGCTTCCTCTCAATGCTGCTTTGACAAGATAATCTTGTTGACAGTGTCTACAGTAGTGGGACAGTACTATTCTACGATACTTCATCACCACGGCTGCCCGAGCTCAAGCAGCGTTTGGACAACGCTCTCAAGTTCAGGGTGCGATTATTGGGGTGTCCTGTGAAGGGCCAGGAATTGGACTTGATGATCCTTGTGGGTCTCTCCCAGCTCAGGATACTCTGTGAAAATGCATCTTATGGAGCTCAGGAATTTGAAAGAAGCACCCAAAATTATTAGGACATGTCTGCGGTTCAGTTTTTGGGCCCCTCGGGATAAAAAAGAAAAGGAGGGGTTGGAATGTGTCCAGGGAAGGGAACGGAGCTGGAGAAGGGTTTGGAGCACCAGAGGGAGCTGGGGGGCCTCAGCCTGAAGAAAAGGGGGCTCAGGGGAACTTCCCACTCTCCACAGTTCCCTGACAGGAGGGTGCAGCCAGGTGGGGGTTGGGCTCTGCTCCCAGGGAACAAAGGACAGGACTAGAGGAAATGGCCACAAGCTGTGCCAGGGGAGGTTTAGATTGGATATTAGGGAAATTTTTCACTGAAGGGGTGGTACAAGCTGCCCAGGGCAGCGATGGAATCACCATCCCTGGAAGGGTTCAAAAAACGTGTGGATGTGGTACTTAGGGACATGGTTCAGTGGTGGACCTGGAAGTGCTGGGTTAATATTCAGACTTGATCTTAAAGATATTTTCCATCTTTAATGATCCCAGGATTCTGCACTGTCAGGTCTTTCACCTAGAGCAGCAAACATTTTCCCTCACCTGACCTTGGTTCCCATTTGTTGGGGTGTCCTGTGTCACAGCTGACAACAGACACTGTAGTCTTAATTAGAAGCAAACTCAGTGGCAGAGAAGAAACTGGAATCTACTGTTAACTTCTTTCTTGTTTTCCGTTAAACAGGATTATTTGTTTGGCGTCTGAGGAACACTGGCGTACGGCAGATACCATACCAGTTTGTGCACCTTTACCATATAGCCAATGACAGGGTGATTACCTTTCAGTACTTTAATTTTCTCAAACGAATGGTAAGTCAAGGAGTGTATTTGTATTTATCCCATGTTTCTTGTTCATCCCATGTGATAAATCAAAATGGAGATTAGTTGATAAAAGTAAGATTTTTCTTATCAGCCAAACTCAAGGCAATTCTAAGCGTCTCCATTTTTCACTCAAGTGGGGTTAAAGCACTTGGTATTCTAAAATGTCTGAGGCTGGAGGAAACCTTTTGTAGCAAGGACAGCACCTTGTGCTGCAAAGTCTCCTCTGCTTGACATTAAAAATTATTTCAAGTGCCTTGAAATAGGGCACTCATGTCCTGTTGAAAAACATGATATAAAATTATTTTAAAATCTTGATTTATAAAAATGCTAATAAAGGCACATCTTGACTAGCTGTCATAGAAGTGGTAGATGGAACTCACTTGTGGAGGTGGTGTGTTCTGAGTTAATCAGTTTATTTGAGTCAAAATTCCTGAGCTCGTTAAGTTAATGGGTTACATTTACAGTGTGCTGTTAGTTTTAGGTATTAAAAGAGCTGTAGTTATCATTCAAACCCTTGAAATTGCATCTTCTTCTTTGACCAGTTGTATCACACGTAAGTGGATGGTAGTAATTTTCTTAAAATTGTATGGCTGATTTGATCTGTATCTACACCACTCATTCAGAGTTGCAGACCACTCGTCCTTATTGTAATTATTACTGATTACTTGAAATCAGGATTGGTTGAAAGTTCTGTCTTTTTATGCTTCTGGTACTTGAAATATATAGAATATTTTGGGGAAGAAAATATGAAGGAGAATCTAAATGCTCTTATTCTGTGTTTATTCTGAGAGCTCTAAACGAGAGCAAACAACTGTCTCCTAATTTGTTGTTCAATATATGTTCCTTTGAAATTTGTTGCCTAATTAATTAACATAAAGTTTGGCATAAATAATAATAGACTAATGTGGGAGATGATTATATCATAGGTGGTAGATTGTATTTTCTGGCATGTTTTTAATTTTTTCATTTCTTAAAGATGCACAACTTTAGTACTTACATTTGGAAACTGAAGTTGTGCAGGCATTTGTATATTTCTCTGTTTAAAGATGAATTTTGTTTGGTCAAAGGTTGGACTCAATGATCTTGGAGGTTGTTCCAACCTTTATTATTGTGCGACTTGATTAGTTGTAAGCCAAATTAGTGGTTTTGCATATGAACAAAGAGTTTGCTGTTGTAGCTATGGGGGAGGAAGTAAACTTACTCATATGGGATTCTCTAAGCTTAAGTAAACATTATTGATTCAGTTGTGAGTTGTAAAGCTGCTTCTGTAGTATCTAGGCCAACTTCAGATGCCTTTCTGTGTGTGAAATGTGTCTGAAATTCAGACTAACTCAGTTGTGTTATAGAAGTAATTCTCCTAACAAGAATAAAATAGCAATAATATTGTTGGTGTTAATAAAGTGAAATGGACAGAAATATCTTTAACTATTTGTTTTAACATTTCTCATTGTATGTAGTATGTAACACAGTACAACAAAGACCTCAGCCAACGAGCCAAACCCATGTCCAATTCAGTTGTGTCTCCTTTTCATGAGCTTCAGCAATTGGACCAGGAAAAAAAGGTTGTACGCAAAATTAGCCCAGTTTCACCTGTCCATCAGTCGTGGTCTGAGACATCAAGCAGAAATGAGTTGAGAGAAATGAAATCAGCTGCAGAAACTGAAGACTCAGTCATACCAGTGGGAGCCAAATCCAAAGAAGATAGACAATGGAAAGAAATGAAGCTACGGCTGGATGATTTGCCCGGAATTTTGGCACGCTTGTCCAAAATCAAGCTTACAGGTATTACTGGTCATTTTTTCTCATTTCTCTGCATTCTGCTTGATGGCAGAATTCTTTGTAAATTTACTGGTACGGCTTAGGTTTGCATGTGATAATTCCCACTTTACTGATGCTAAGTTGGATCAATTTCATCAAGTATGTGCTAGGAAAATTGTTTTATGGAAGCATCTAATAGTTTTCCCATTAAATTTGTTTAAAAACAATGAGAGGAGCTTGCATCCTGTTGTCAGCTAGTTTTTGGGAAGTAAGCAAGCATTAGTACACAAGCTACAGTGCAACTGGATAAGCAAGTGAATTTACAAATAATGTATTCAGCATTTGAAGTTGTCTTGCTTAAGTTTAGCAGTGTTCTGTCTTATTTACATACCATTCACTGCAGTACTGGTGGTTGTGAAATTGGCATTAGAAATCCTAACATAAGCTAATCCAAATAGTTTCCTATATTAGAAAGGAAAATGTTTTGAGTCTGACCAATTGAATTTTATAAACGAAGATATAATTTACTTTTCAGTCAGTGGTCTCTTCAAATCAGCAATTTGTTAAGCAATTGCCTTGCAGCCTTAACTACATTTTGTCTTGTTCTAGTAGTAATACTCAACAACTACAAGTTACTCCTTTGCCAATAGGTAGTGCTATGTATACTTTTATTTCTGAGGAGCCTCTAATGATCTGACCAAAGCCTTCCATCTTGTCTATGAGATAAAGTCCGAGAACGGAAATGTAATTTCCTAAGTCCCTGCCTGGGTGCTCTCCAGTGGGTCAAATGAACTCCTGATAACAAGACTCTTCTTTGCCATAAAAATTTGTTATAATGAATGTCCTGAATTCAGTTTACTTTTAAAAGCTTTCTTGTCTTCCAATATGTAAGTTTTCATTGTTTTTCTGTGGAAAACTGACCACATAGAGTGTATAATGGTCATTTACATTTTCAGCTCAGTGTGACGATACATCTTGTGTTTTGGATTTGGCACAACTGATCTTGTTTGCACATCCAAATTTTCTTCCTCGTTGTTTTTAGAAAGCCTGAGGGCATTTATTTTGTGCTGGTAAAGAGTTTGGTGAGATGAAAACATGTCTTTTGATACTTTACTATGTCACTTTAACATATTAGCCTTGGAAATTTCAAACTCAGGTTGTATAGCACAGTCAGCAATTATCAGGATTATTTGCAGCAACTTTGTGGTACATACAGCCTCAATTACTACCTCGTATTTCTTTCTGCATTATATAGGTTTTGCTTTTTTCTCTCCCATGCTGTTCAGTTTTAATAATACTTCGTTTGTGTTGGGCTCACCATGGGTAACTTGGAAGTGCTGTGTGAACAATTAGATCTGGCATATTTTCGTTGAGGTGATTTTATTGAAATGTCTTTTATGTGAAATTGAATGCTGTGCTAGCTGTTGAAGTAGAACTAAATTTAAAAATTTCACTAGATCCATAAGTGAAAACGTACAATGCTATGATTAAGGGACCAGAGAGAGAAAATTGACTATTGTTGAAAGCTCTTGAAATGGTTTTTCATGTTTCCTGATGGGTATGCTCAGTGCTCGTACCACATTTCAGTGTTACTGGTAGTCCTTGAAATGGGAGTTTCAACGACTTCAGCAAGACGCAAGAGTGTCATTTTCAAGAGAAAACAATTTCATGTGATACTTTTTTGTGTGGTCTCGGAGTTGCTGCAAAACTCTTCAACAGTTCCTGGTAGGCTCTTTTAACTAGGCAAGCACCACTCTGGATTTAAAATAGGGTATAGAAGGCAAAGGTTAGGGAATTTCATTCCTTTCAGGACTATTTTTTTGTATGAAAATATCTTTTAAGATGTAATTTAACTGCTAATTTCTGAACAGCTGTACAATTATTAATTCAGCTTGCAAGCCTGTTGGGAAAGGGACTGTGATTTTAGCATATCTCTGTCTCTGCTGTTCTTGGAAGAGTTCTTGATCCAAGGTAAGTGTGGTAAACTTTACCTCTTGAACAGGTATAGAGAGATATAGAAAAAATCTTAACCTCTTTTCTCGTTGGGATCTTTATGTGTTTGGTGTGCAGATTTTTTGGAAGTGGAAAGTGTAAAAAAGTAAGCTGGATGAAGAGGACTTTGTAGGAGGGGAGTTCTGTTGTTGGTCTTTATTGGTCATGGGGTAGTGTAGGAGATGAGCAGGAATAACACTGTGTGTAATATGAGGAGCAAGGAAAATTTTTTCCAACTTGTATAATCATTTAGACAAATTATATACTCTGTAATGAGTATGGTGTTGTAGTTCTTTGATTTTATTTTTTTTAAAGAAGAATAAATTCTCCGAGGTCAGTTTTTAAGTTGCAAATGTCATACAACTTAGTTCCTTTCACCCATGAAGTTCTGATAGATCTCATATCCTGTATGTTTCTTTTGGCAGACTCTTTATTTATACTTTTAAGAGTATGAAATAACAAGAAAGCAAACTCTGTGTTATGCTAAAATGGGACTTCCTTATGCTCTATTCTTTTCCCACTGCTGATGGAAAGAGATTTTTTGTTTGTAGTATGAACTGTACTTCACCTTGGAAAGGAAATGAGTTTTGCTATTTCCATACCCTCCTGCTTCATGTAAACTGCAGCTTTTGTGACTCTGCCATTAGAAGCTCTGCCTTAAAAACAGGAATAGATTTTGTTTATATTCTTTCACCATAGAAAACAATTAGGGAATTTTTAATTACATGTCACATAATCTACCTTTTTGGGTTCAATTTCCATCCATTCCCATCTCTGTTGTGTTTTATGTTGGCTGCTCTCTGAACAGCTATATCCTACCATCCAGGCACTTGGAAAGCTAATGCATCCATCTGACAGTTTTTCAGAATTATAAATGCATTGTTTTCAACTTGATCCTGAAGTTGATGTGTAACTGAAAATAGGAGAGAGACAAGGGAAGGTATGGGAATAGGAGGAAATTCTAGTGATTTATAATGCACACACACTAAGAATTTCACGTTGTCTCGTCTTCTTAAAATTAACTTCAAATTTAGATTTAAGTAATGTTTACAGATTACAGATGAAAACTCAGATGAGCTGTATATAAAACCACAGAAAAATCAAAGTTCAGTTTTTAGTTTGGGCAAACTGATGAAAGCATGATACGAAAAGTGCTGAGTATTCCTTTAGATATCTCTCTAGGGTTTGTGAGCATTTCCTTGTTGTTGCTCCTGTAGCTTGTTGGTCTTTCTGTGAGGCCAAGCAGCTAAATTGGAACAGGCTGTCCCATCCCTGGAACTGTTTGAGGCCAGGTTTGATGGGGCTTGGGGCAACCTGGGATAATGGAAGGTGTGTCTGCCCATGGCAGGGGGTTGGAAGTAGATGATCTTCAAAGTCCCTTCCAACCCAAACCATTCAGTGATTCTATGATTCTGTGATGTACAGCACCCTATGTATTTAAGAAAACACTGAACATGGCACTCAGTGCTCTGGTCTGATTGACAAGGTGGTGATCAGTCAAACATTGGACTTGGAGGTCTTTTCCAACCTAATTAACCTAATCTGTGATTACATAACGCCTGTCTGAGAAGTGGATCAACATGTGTGGACAAATATGATAATTTCTGAACCTTTTAAGTCTTGAAGACTAAACTAGAATTTTTTTTCATATGTCTTGTTATAAGGAAATAATTCTGTTGTGTGTACTAGGAAACAGCTGTAATTTATTGGATGTATTGCTTCTGTATGGATTTGTGTCTGTGCAATAGTGATCCTCTAGCACAAATGTGCTGAACTGAAAATCAGAAGCCTGAGATATTTGGTACTGATTGAACATGTGATTGTGAACATCCTGCTTCATCTTTGTTTGCTGTGTATTGGTGACATGAATATGATGAAGATCCAGTCTGGCATAATGACTGTTGAGTGTTACCAAACTGCAGCAATGACTAAATAAGGGGCCTGTGTTGTGTTTGTAGGCTAAAAGTCTGGTAACAGCTGCTCCAGTAAAAAAATGCATTTGCTTTAGTGGGGTTCCAGTATGTTCCCACTTGATTCTGGAATAATGGCATTTATTCTTTAAATGGTACCTTCAATATAGCCAGAAACCTTGACAAAGATTTATTGGTAGTTATTGTTCTGATTATTAATAGTCTACATTTATTATCAGTTCTAAATATATTTCATATACTTGTCAAGGTAGTTCTTCTTTTGTGTTTATTAAACCAGTAACTATTACCCCTTCAGAGAAACAAAAGCTGAATAGTGGTAGCTTTCTGGCAATTTGTTTTCCATGCTACAAGAAAAATAATGAAATAAAAAGAAACCATTATTACAGTTCATTTTTAGCAAAGTATTTTTAAATTGTTTGATGGTAAGAAGAGGTTATCTGCTCTCTTTGTAATATTGCACTTGAATTTTGCATGATTTGATGCAGACTTGTTTCAAATCCCAAATTTAAGTTTGGTTCGGGAGCTTGGCCTTTATTAGCGTTATATTAGCAGGTTATAATCTGTATCAAAACTTTGATGTGCCCAAACAAACCTGAGCTTACAAAGGGCTTGTTGGTCAGGTGTGTAGCACTAATACTGCTGCTACAGTTGGCTTTCCAGAAACCAAAGTGTGAAAACTTGGGAAGGAATATTTCTTCAGCTTTTGGCTAAGTCCTTTCCTTTAAGAAATAAATATTAAATATTTGCGGTGAAGCAGTGAAATTGTTTCTTAAAAAAAAGTACAAGTGTATTTGTTTTTGTCCTTCCTTATGTACTGATATATCACCAGTACAGGAGTGGAAGGAAATTCTAGAGCATGATTGATTTGCTCTCTGTGCTTTTATTTTGGCTTGGCTACTTTTTAATAGTAGGTAAACAAAATATGGCATAGTGATTCACATTCTATGAATACAAAGGATTTATAAAGGCAGATCACGTTGTGATGAAGTGGAAAAGGAATGTAAAGAACACACTAAACTTTTGGACTGTATTTTTATGCCAGAAACATTATAATTCACTCTTTGTCACCAATCCAAATTACCATTTTCTTTTTCATCTACATTGAAATGGGAGACAAATGTCCCCTGTTAATTTTTGTTAAAGCTAAAAACGTTTAAAAGACTGAAAATAAGGCTTAGGTTGAGATCATAAGTTTAAATATTGGCTTCTTTTTGAAGAACATGTGTAATGCTAGCTCTCATCAACAAGTCTTGAAAGGATCGATTCCATCTACTATGCAATAAGGTGAAGTTAACTTGGCCCCTAAAGCACTAAACTAACAGGGATTAAAAAGCAAACAGAGTCAGTGACCTCACTCCCTTGATGTGATCTCAATTAAATATACTTTTCCTCCATAAGGGAAGTTGAAGAGTAAATTATTGCATCCACAGTTAAAGAAAATAAACTTCCCAATCCAACGGGAGCATTTTCCTGTTTACTGCTAATGTGTTATATTGGGATATCTGGGTGATGAGGGAAGCAGGGGATGCCTGGTGTACAAACCCTGCCCAAACAAGGAAAAATACCTGCTTTGTTGGGATATGGGAGAGGATGTACTGCACCCTTTTTAAATGAGATCCTGGTAAGTCACGTTAAAATAACTGGCTAAAATTAATCTGGAGAAATCAATGGGGACTTTAATTAGTGCTGTAGCTGTACAGTGTTAGAATTTCTTTGGGGTCAGGGTAGCGGTAATGTTACACTGACTGTTTGCCAATCCATTCCACCTTTCTTCTCCAGTAAATGAGTTGGTGTTTTCTCATAATAAATTGGTGTAAAGTGCTCTCTAAGATAAGTTTTAATTAAATTCTTGTCTAGAAGCGAGTGTGTGATTTATTATGCAAAAAAAAAAAAAAAAAAAGAATGTAATCACTCTTGGAAATACAAATGCCACTGTTCACTGTCATTTTCAGTTCATTTTTTTAACTCTCACAGTTGTACCAAAGCATTTCGTGGTTTTTTGTGCACTCCTGAGGAGTTTGGAAACTAACATGGTGTTGTATTTATATAATAAATAAGATCCAGTCTTTCAGAATTATCAGTACATTAATGTTCATTTGTCTGGGGAGGCAGCAGAATCTGTGGTTGTTTCAGAGCTGCTCAGTCACAGCTCTGTCACAGATCCACTGTATTGTAGAATTAGCCTGTGAATCCGTAATGAGCCTAAATAATAGAAGCTTATTTTAATATTATGCGTGTTATTATAATCCTATTCAGTCATCAATGGATTTTAATACTTAGAGAAGAGTTTTGATGAGCAGCAAGTTTTCTCCACTGTGTTTTTAGGAGTAAATCCTAAGGGTCTTATGCAGGTGCAGTTCTTGAAATGAGCACTTTGTATGTGCATCCTTGCTAGCAGGTCTCTGCCGTGACATTTAGTTTTTCATCTCAAGAAATGCTGCTTAATAGATAATCCGGGTATTTTCAGTTAGCAAAGATTATTTATTTGTCATTTAACTTCAGACAAAAAGGAGACTTTGTATGAATCAGGAAGATAAGAACATTTCGATGCTTTGATTTAAGCTAGCTGAGGTCTGAAATGTGTAACTACATGCAGAATATAATTAAAATACTTTCTGTTTAATAAATATTAATTTCAGATTGTAAGGCTCAAGGTCATGAGCAAGATATTACATAAGTGTGCTGACTTTTATAATATAAGAAATTTGTCACATACTATTTCTTGACAAAAGTGAGGTTTGTGAGACCTATTATTTGGCTAATTACAATATTAGGATTGAAACATGGGTAATTTTTATTTTAAGGATGTGGTTTGCAGTAATGTACTAAAGTTACAATTTTGGATGACAAACTTGAAATGGATTTTTATGAACCTACTCAAATTTTGAAACCATTAAGTGTCATGGGGTCTCTGTGATGATGTGATTGTACTTTCAGCCCAAAGTGGGCATGTCAGATAAGAGCGATGGGAACAGAGATTGTGCAGTGAAATTACTGTAGCTACATGCCCCAAGTCTCTTTTTGACTCTGCACTGCTTAAATTCCTGCTATAATTTGATATAAAGCATATATCTCAGTTTGGAATTTTTTCTTACTGGTTTTCTTCTGCATTTGCAATAACATGTGAGTTACTGGAACAAATACTTGTCCGGGGTGTGTCGTGTGGGGCAGTTTGGTCCTGTAGCAAATCCATAAAGTAGGGAATACAGAGACACAATTGTATCCTCACGTCTTCTGCTAATGTGCTGCTGCTTTTGGGTTTCTTATTTCATCCCTGGCAGTTCTCCTTCTCATTTTTGATATAGTTATGTAGTGTTCGTTTTAACTGTCCCCAGTTCCTGGAGCTACTTTGAACCATAAAAATAGCAAAAAGTTAACCTGCACAAGAGTTCTTTCGGGGTTTGAAAGCTGTAACTCTAGTGTTATGTACAAAGATGGTTTCTTGTTGATGCTTTGAACTGTGCTCTCACTTGTGTTGCAGCTCTGGTCGTCAGCACTGCGTCCGCTGGCTTTGCCATGGCCCCGGTCCCTTTTGAGCTCACCTGTTTCCTGCTCGCCTCCCTTGGAACTGGCCTGGCATCCTGTGCTGCCAACTCCATCAATCAGGTCAGTCCATCTCTTCATCCGTACAGCAAACTGGTGTTGTCCTGGCTTCTGGAGCACTGCCAGGAGTGTGACTGGATGGCCTGGAGTGCCTTGCCTTCAGCTGCTGTGTGAGCTCTGAGCTGCTCAAACTGACACCACAAAAGCAATACATGCCTGAGAATTCAAATGGAGTTGCTAGGCACAGTGTGTTTATGTAGAATAGAGTTGATGAGGTTTTAAGCTTCCCAATAATAATGTTTATCTTTGTAAAACCCAAGCCTGGGTCTCTGGAAATGATATAGGAAGAACTGGCAGTGGGGCTCCAGCCTTATGGGCTGGATTCTTTGGTTGTGTTGTCGTATGACCTTGTTGAATCTGTCTTAAGAGTGGCTCAGAGCCACTCTAAACATCTGTGGGGTTTAACATTCAGTGGGGTTTTGTCCAGGCTGGGATCATGGTATCTCCTGTACATCTGCAGAATGTACTGAGAACCTCCATTGTATGGAGGTTGTTCCATGCCAGACATGTTCCAGGTGCCTGCACTTGAGCTTCCCTGCATGTGTCAACATGCCTGTGGAGCTTGATGCTGATCTTGGCTCTCCTGCACTCAACTGTGAAGCATAGTGGCTCTTGGGCTCTCCCTACATCCCAAAGGAAAGTGTAACTAGTGCACAGGTAATAACACTTGTAGTGCTGAACGGGGTTGCAAAGTGTAGTAGCCATGGTCACTTTCAGTTGTAAGTGTGGCCTGGAAAAAGAAGGAGCGGCAGCAGTCCGTGTTTGACAGCACTTCATGGTTTCACCAATCACTTGTTAGTCCTGGGACTCCACTAGTGGAGATTGCCTGTGATCTGCACCCTGGAGTCACCTTGGTTGAGTTGGGCCCTTTGATGTCCACACTGTGTAACACCTCAGTTGTAGACATGTGATGTCATTTTTGAGATTGCACCCATCAGTACATGTTTTCCTCAGCATGAAGTAAGTCCTGTTTAGTGTTTGTAGAGGGTTTAGAGTTTGTTTTCACTGACCTTAAAACTGGGGCAGGCAGCTAACTCTGTTTTCTCTGCAAAATGGGAGGGATGATGCATGATTTTTAATTACTTGGAAATGTTTTGGTAGCCTATCTACTCGGAAACAGATGGATAGCCTTGAAAAATAATTTTGAGTAAGTCCTGTTTTTTTCTGAAGAATACATTTAGTTATCATGTACATATTTTTCACACAAAGGCTGGGTAGAAAGGCTGTCATAACTGAGGTGAAGTTTTGTTGGATTTTGATACAATTTTAGATGCACCCTTTTTTCCTCCCTTTTTTCCTTTACTACCTTTTTAATAATAAAAATTAAATTTATGGGTTATCCTTTGAAATATTTACTGTTATACGTACCTTCACTTTTGGTTTGGATACTACCGGACTACGAGAATTAGTGATTGCTTATTTAGAGACTCCTGTGCAACTTGTCTTGAGATTTTGCTAGATCTTCCAAGAGCTGACATTCACACACAAATAACTGGTTTTTTCTGTCTTCAGCTTCCATGTATTGCTCGTTGTATTTTGTCTCAAAAGTAGCTACTTTTTAAACCCTTGAATTACTCAGGAGTACAGGAATTCTCTGCTGTAATTTGGAGTTGGACACTTGGGATAGGAAAGGGGAATTAGGAGGAGTGCAGTAACTTTGTGCTGGGGCTCGTAATTCACTCTTTACTCACTGCAAGTTATTCTAGCCTCACAGTGTGTGAAACTGCCTTTCACGATTTCAGCTGAACACTTTAAATTTTCACACTTGCTCATGTTGAGCCACTTGCCGATGTAGAAAGAACTTGAAGGTAGATTACGCCTACTAAAAAAAACCAAAGGAGCAGAGTTGGTAACGAAGCAAAAGGAAAGAGCTGTGTTCAGGGATCTGTTGTTTATCAGTGGATCCTTTCAGTCGTTGAGTGTCCTTTTCCCAGTGTTACTGTGTCTGAATTGGCTGGGAATTTAATTTTCCGTAAATACTTTAGGCTTGGGTATCTGTCTTGACCTTTGGGAAGGAGCACATTTGACTTGGAACTTCCTTTATTGCTACTTTGCTCTGTCCATTGCTCCCCATACGCATCCACTTCTCTGGCAGCTCATGACTCATGTTTCCCCTGTTGCTCCTCGCTATCTCTTAAGGACCTTTTTATATGATAACTGTCTTTCAGCTTCCCATATTGCTATAAATCTGTACATCTTTAAGGGCAACTCATCTTTCCCACTCCCCATTTCCCTGATAAATCTATGTGCACAATTTACAATCCCCCCATATGTTGTGGGAAGGTGAAGTGTGGATTGTGTAAGATTCTTCCCTGTGATTTAGGACAGGATGTGAAGAGCCTGGTCCTGTGATCTGTAAAATTCATGGAAGTATTGATAGAAACTTGTAACGGGTCAGGTTCTGAGGTTTGAGGGTTTTTTTCCATTTTTTTTCCCCTTCTCTCAATTACTTGATTTTAGCAATCTGGTAGGAGCCGAGATGGTTTTACCTGCAGTGAATTGAGCTGAATTAACTATTTAAGTTGACTTAAATACTGGGGCAGGAGCCAGGCCTGTGCTAAGTAATACACAGACACCAAGACATTGTGTTCTATTTCTTTACAAAGTTGGTCTGAAACAATCTTCTAATTACCACTTTCTCCTTGTTTACAGATGGTTGTATATCATACTTTAAACTTACTTTTTCCTGGCTGCAAGAGCCAGAAAGTTACAAAAATGTGCCTAAGTGGAGATTCTTGCCCCACTTCCACTGTTTTTAACAAGAAAGCAATAAAAAAACCTGATGCAAATCGACAACTCTGTATTTTTTCATTGTTTATAGAAGTAGAGTCTGGATATTTATCCAGGTGTGTGTTTAGAAAAAGGTTTCGCAATCCACAAAGTCTGAATTCTAGCAGTGCTTTCCAAGGCAAGTAGAAAGAACATACTTTGATGGCGATTCTGTGAAATTGGGTAATGATTTTTAAGGAGCTTATGACTTACTGTTTTGTGACTTGAGAATGAAAGAGTTGTGTTGGAAAATACAGACAAAAAAATACAAAAGGGAAATGAGGTGCCTGCAGTACAGCAAGGTCATTCAAGAAACATTTGTTTAGAAAGTGTCAAGAAACGTATCTTTGAATAATTTATGTCAGAAAGAAGTTTTAGAGAAACAGACTTAGGCTGGTGGAAAATGTTACGAATTCTGGGGATCTGGATAAATATCAGAGGGTCCTTGGGTTTTCCCATGGAGTGTGTTGGGTCTGTGGGCTGTGAGGGAGGAAACTCCTGTGGGAAGGTGCCAGAGAACAGATAGTGTTTTATTTCGCTTGTCCTCCACCAGCATTTCTGCCTCTGCCTCACTCCTTCCTATCACAATACTTCAGAGTTGTACCTCACACCTAATCCAGCATTGCAGTGGCTCCCAGAGCCACTGCTCCCTGGTTCTCTTCCACATCATCCAACACCATGTTATGTCCTCCAGCCCTTCGGAACTGTACTACAACATGTCACCACTTCTCAATCCCACCTGCTAAAACTGCTTTCGTCTTTTTTTCCCTCTCTTTCTAATGGCATTCTTTATTTTTTCCATCATTGTAGTAACTTAAAATTATTTTGGACAAGTGTTCTTTATGGGTATTCTGTCTTTTGAAAATAACCATTATTTTACAGTGGGTTTTAATAAAAAAAAATTTTAAAAAAATCTCTTAATGCATTTACCAAGGACTGGGTTGAGACACATTGTGTCTGTAACATTACTAAGCTAGCCCAAACATCCAGAAAATCTCATAGGAAGAGATCAGTCGTATTAGTTGCAGTTGTGGTAAGGAAATGGAAATATATTCTGGGGTTTCACCTTGTAAACACTGTGTGTTAATCTTGAATCAAACAAATAAATGCTCCTAGTGTGTAATTTTCATACTGTCTGCTTTCCTGACTCTTTCAGTGTTGTATATTGGTATGGATACACAAGAAGGTATTTTACGTTAGTGCTGTTCCTTACAGGTTACAAATGAATTAAATAAACCCCTGGTTTTCTGATTAGTAAAGACTAATTTTGTAACTTCTTTTTTCCCATACTCCAGGCTGTCATAGAAATGGAGTGGGAGAAAATCATATTAAGTTAGTTGATAATCTTTTGCTTTTTCATAGCTCTGGTTTTTGATGATTTTTGAAAGCTCACTCAACTTTCAAGGAGTGGAGGCTTACATTTATATTAGAGAGAAAACGTCATTTTTGAGACTTCTGAGATAGTCACCTCTGATTTATGGAGAGGGAGATAAAACATGAAGAGATGTTTACAATACAATACATGGCATTAAAATGTTAAAGGAATCGTGCACATTTTGTGTCACATGCATTCTTCTCTAACTGCAGCAAGGTTAAAAAGTAGGAGAGAATTATAAAGATGAAAGCAGGATGTTTAAAGTGGTTTGAATTTAGTAATCAAGAGATAAAATTATGTGCTTGGGATTGACTGATGGTACCTTGACAAGGAAGTACACTGGGCTGACGTCAGAGAGCTGAAAATGAGGAATACAGTAAATATGGTAACCAGCATGAGAGAACAAATAATGAGTTAACATCCCTATCCCTTCAGGGTCTGATCTGATGGCTGTGTTTTGCTCTTTGAGGTCTCATCCTCGCTTGACAGTGGTGATTCCTTAGAAGTGTAGCTGTAAGGAGTGGGAGGGATGTGTTAGTGTTAAAATAATGGCGTGAAATTTGGGGTTTGAGTTCAGTTACCAGCCCATGAAACCTGTATATGATCTTTGGTGTAAGATGAACTGTGAAGGTCATTTGAGTGCTGCACCAGGCTGAATAAAGTTAAAACAGAGCAGCCTCTCCTCTAGTTGTCAGTCCACTTACTGGATTATCCTCATTGAAAAAATTGTCTTCCTTTTATTTGATCTAAATCTATTGTCTTTTGAGTTTTAACACCATCACCCCTTGTCCTGTCACAACAGGCTTTGCTAAAAACATCTGTCCTCATTTTACAAGTCTTCTTTAAGTATTGAAAGGCTGCAAAGAGCCTTCTCTTCTCTGGGTGAACACCCTGGCCTTTCCTAGCCTGTTTCCAGAGCAGAGGTGCTCCCTTGGAGCATCTCCATGGCCTTCTCTGGACTTGCTCCAGCAGGAGCTCTGCATCTTTCCTGTTCTGGGACCCCAGAGCTGGAGGCAGCTTGGCAGGTGGTGTCTCACCTGAGCAGAGGAGAGGGACAGAATCCTCCCCTTGACCTGCTGCCCACAAAAAAAAAAAAAAAAAAAAAAGAACTCTGTTACAAGGATAGGAAAAAACCCACCACCCCAAGGGTTAAAGTAATGCATAGGAAGTGGTGGCTAGTGATAGATTCCTGGGTTATTGATGAAGTGGAAAATAAAACTAGCAGAATCCTGGTAGTCCCTCTGTCCCCTTTCTCTTTAATCCCAGTAAAGAAATTAAAGAAAAAAGAGAACAGCAATAGTTCTGTTCCCCAAAACCAGCTGTGTTTTTGGTGTTATCTTCATGCCTAAACTTTTCCTACCAAAGAAGTGTTTTATCAAATGTCCATGGAGTGGGAACTTGTTATTCTGATGCTAATGTTGTTAATATGCTCTGCTTCAAGTTGGAGGAGCTGACCTCTGTCAGATCATGTAACCCACCTCCACTCAGTGCAGGAGATTTTTGCCAAGTAAACTCCTCAAAGTTCTTTCTTGCCCACTTTCGAAATCTCTGAAAATTTTTTTACTTTGCTCCTTCCCCTCACAGATAACTGTGCTGTCATGTTGGAATGAGAGAACTCATTTTAAACGCCAACAAGATTTGCTCCCTACAATGTATCTAAAAATGATATAGTTGAATGATTGAAGTGATTTAGAAAGCGTCTAAAATGACTTTCCAAGGTTTTGGCTTTCCAGATCAAAATAATTCATGCCTAGCTAATACCACCTTTCCCGTCCTGCATCTGGAATGATCCCACTGGCAGGTGCTTACCCTTTTCCTGAGAATGGTGAGTGTCAATCAGTCAGGCCACACTCCAGGTTGCTCGTTTGGGATTCACACCTGATGCATCTCTGTCTCTCTCTGAAGTCCCTTTGTTTTGACTGAACGGATCCGCCTGCAGCAGCCGCTTGGCCTTTCATCTGCCCCCTCCCGCCTTCCCACCAGCGATCAAACAACTGGCAGGAGGGGTTATTAAAACCTGGTGTTGAACTCTGTACTTCAGGACTGTCAGTGGCAGAGGCAGCCTGGGATGTAATTTACAGTGGATAATAAATATAAGAAAAGTGCAACACTGGAAGTCTATCTTGTGCTCTAAAGTGTGTTGATATATGCTGTGTTGATATTTTAACTGCTAGGCAGCCTTCATTAGTGGTCATTGAAGATCGTAACTTACGGCTCCAACAGATGATTCATAATTGCAACAGTTGGATCAAGTTAGTGTGGTGGAATCATTGATATGGAGTAGAATGGGCTCAGCTTGTGAGGATGCATTTCATGAGCAGTGAAAATGATGAGCACTAATGAGAACCAACCTCTGAAGGGACTGATAAATTTTAAATGCAAAGATTATCTTTGCAAAGCATGAATTATTTGATCTACAAGTGAAGCCTGATAAAGGGTCTTGGAAAAATACTATAAATTAATGCATATCATTGTTGATATGCATTAATTTATAGTTGATATTGAAAGAAATTCTTTTTGCTTGCATGCACGTTGTGTGAGTATGGCAGGTAAAGAGTCTTAAAGTAGAGGGATTCATGTAACCCTTAGGGACTTAGACCCAAGTCACCACTGTGATGTTCAGCAAAGACAATGAAAACAAGTGTAATGACACCTTTGCTACTACTTTCCCACCCTCTGTGGCTCTCACTATTAGCATAAAGCTTCAGATTCTAGGAGAGTTTAAGTCAAAATGTTTTGATTTGATTCTTACTCTTGTGTTGCATCTCATATATATTAAAATCCAACAAAGACATAAATAGTGGATAAAAAAATGAATTTAATGTTGTGCCCCTTTTTTATGGATCATCCTGCTTCCTGATTTGATAAAGACATTTTTTCTGTAGATGCACAAAGTAAGTATGTGCCGTTGTTAACACGGCAGTTGGTATTGGGTACTTGCTTTCTCTCCCTGCTGCATTTGTTGATGAGCAGCTGATTTCCTAAATGAACACCAGCAAGGTGGTAGGGTGATAAAGGGGAATTTTGGAGATGTCAGTGTGGAAACTGCAGTCCCCTTTGTCCTGCTAGGACCAAGGGAGACGGCCTCATGGTCCTCTGTTTTCTTTCTAGCTGAAACTGTCCTTTGATTTGCACAGGCATTGGTAGTAGACATGGGCTGGGAGTGAAGACAGATTCCTGTTTTTCTGAAGTACCAATGTGATGGACAGGAGCTTTCAGGTGGCAACCACAGAAGCCCCTTAAATTCTGTGCATACAGAGATCCTCGAGATATGCACTTGGATGCATACTTGCAGGAAGTTTTGTCTCATTAGCACCCCACTTACAGGTTCTTTGGAAATACTGGGTGCAAGCAAGGTAGGGGGTAAGAAAGAAATAATTTACCAAGTGATGAATTATCAGGAATACTTCAGTGGTGTGGGGGTGCCTTTAGATCTGATGCCAGATTTCCCCAGGAAACCCTGATCACAGGCAGAACAAAGGAATTTTGAAGGGCTGAAATGATGGAATGTGAAGAGAGGACTAGACAAAAGGGAAAACTTAGTACTTAAGATTTATATGGCCTTTTGATCCATGTGGGTATTGTCTTTCTAAGCTTAGAAAAGGAAAAGTGAAAATAACTATTCTTTTTTGTTAGTCTTTAAATACATGTTTTGACATTTCCAAATAGCTCCAAATTCCTTCAGCAGTGCAAGTATTAAGTTCTAACCTTATTAGATAAGTAGTGAAATGTCACTTTCTTTTTGTAATTTAAATGGTGCCATATTCAACCTGTTCATTGCCTTGAATTAGACTCCTGACAGTTTCAGGAACAGCAATACAGGACCTTGTGTACTGTGCTGTATGAAAAATAGCAACAATGTGGTGAAGGGTTTAGGAAAATTATTTCCTGGTTCCCTGAAACAGCGTACCGATACCATTTCTTTAGGGAATAGCTCATTGAAACACAAATCCAGAGCATTCTTGGCAGTGCTTTTCCTTTTGAATTATTTTAGAGTTCTCTTCAAATTTCCATTGTTAAAAAATACTACATAAATGCTACCAGTTCTGATTCTGCTTTGTCGTCTTAGCATTGGAAAAGATTTATGTGTAGTAAAACGGAGTAAAAGTCCACTTGCTTTAATTTTCCATGACTGTTGTCACTGTTAAGATGAAATTTCATTCTGCTTTGACTTTTGACTTTGTTCCACACTCTGGTTGTCAACTGCCTGCGAAGAGTTGACTTGCCATCGTGCTTTGCTGCAAGCCTTGGCTGGAGCAAGCACTCGGATGCTCTTGTTTGTATGGGCTGCAAGAAGTTCAGTTACCTTGTGTGGCTTTTGACTTATTTTTTCCAAAGCTGCAAGGTTTTACAGGGAAGTGTAGTGCAATGTTGGCTTTTCTGACCTGATCTGCCACAGCTTGGGACAGGCAGGTATCCTGAGGGAATCATCCCTTTCTCTGCTGTAGCTTGTAATGGAGAGAAGAAAGAAGAGGTGCCTCTAGGTTATGAGAAAAGGGACAGGGAGGGTCTTGGCACACCTTTTCCTAGGAAAGAGTGAAAGAGCAAATGGTATGAATGTTCCCCACTGAAAGGCGAAGGGATCTTTCTTGTGCAGTTGCTGGGACAGCTGGAACTGTGAGGCTAAAGAAAGGAAGCTCTTGTTTTCTAAGGATCTTTCATGTGAGGAAACTCGAGTGACCATTTCTGTTTTCTGTAGGGGTCTGGTGTATATGTGGGTAAATGTCTCTGTAGCTCATGTAGTAATCATAGAATCACAGATTCATAGAATATCCTGAGTTGGAAGGGACCCATCAGGATCATGGAGTCCTGTACAGGTGTGTTGGTTTTGCATAGCCTGGTTTTTGGTAGCGGGGGGGCCACAGAGGTGGCTTCTGTAAGAAGCTGCTGGAAGCTTCCACTGTGTCCAGCACAGCCAATCCCTGGTGGTTGTAAAGATGAACATGCTATGGGCCAAGCCTGGGCTAATTAGAGATGATAGTAACTCCTCTGTGATAACATATTTAAGAAGGAAATCAAAACCAAGTGGGGCACAGTTGTTTTTTTTTCTAGCCAGAGAAGGAGAGGAGGTGAGAACACATGGGGGAAACAACAAGGAGACACCAAGGTCAGTGGAGAAGGAGGGGGAGGAGGTGCTCCAGGCGCCGGAGCCGATATTCCTCTGCAGGCCGTGGTGAGGACCATGGTGAAGCAGCTGTGCCCCTGCAGCCCCTGGGGATCCACGGGGGATGCAGAGATCCACCTGCAGCCTGTGGGGGAGGTGCCTGCACCGGAGTGGGTGGATGCCTGGAGGAGGCTGTGATCCAGTGGAAGACCTGGTGGACTGGCAGGGCCCTTGCTTCCAGGTTGGAGCAGCCTGTCCTTGCAGGACTGCACCCTGTGGAAGAGTGACCCATGCCGCAGCAGTTCGGGAGGACTGTGTGCCCATGGGAGGGACTCATGTCACGAGAGTTTTGGGAGGACTGCTGCTCATGAGATTGGACCCATGTTGGAGAAGTTCACAGAGAACTGTCTCCCATGGGAGGAACCCCATGGTCTCACTGGGGAAGGACTCCTCTCCCTGAGCAGTGGAAGAAAACCTCGGGTGACAAACTGACCAAACCCCCCATGCCCTGTCTCCCTGCACTGTTGGTGGGAAGGAGGGAGGGGTTGAGGGAAGAAAAGGTGTTTTTTAAGGGTTTATTTTACTTGTCATTATCCTCCTCTGATTTTGTTAGTAATAAATTCACTTTGTACCTCTAAGTTGAGCCTGTTTTGCCCTTGGAGTGTTTTCTCCCAGTCCTTATCTCAGCTCGTGAAGCCTTCATGAAATTTCTCTCTCCTCTGCCCAGCTGTGGCAGGGGAGGGTGAGTGAGTGACTCTCGTGGGTGCCTGGAGTTTGGCCACTGTCAAACTGTGACAACAGGACACCCCAACAATCCCATCCTGTGCCTGAGAGCTTTATCCAAATGCTCCTTGAGCTCTGGCAGCCTTGAGGCTGTGACTATTCCCTGGGGAAGCTGTTCAGTGCTTGACCACCCTCTGGAAGAAAAACTTTTTCCAAATATCCAACCTAAACCTCCCCTGACTCAGAAAGTGTGATGACACTGTAGTATGAAGTACTTAATTATTTCAATTCTTCTTTCTTCTGTCACATTGATCCTTTTTTATCTTCATACAGAATTTCACTGTCCTAGTAGTTTGGCACAGATATCACAGTGATATAATTCTTTTGATTTTTCCTTCAAACGCCAGAAACAGTTTGTTGGAAAAGCCTTTCTAGGGTTGTCAGGGTGGCAGGTCATGGAGAGCGTGATAAGGTGCTCTCTGACAGAAGGAATGCACTGATGGGTGGGTTTGGTTCCAGTGTGGAAAACTCCCTGGCATATCCAATACCAGTTGTCTGCTCCTGTGCCAGTGCTCATTTAAACATTTTTGAAGGCACTGTAACAGGTCCTTGAGGTAGAGTCTGTGGGTCACAGCAGATACAGGTAACAGAGGAGCCTTCCCTTCATGTCTGTGGTGGTAGCACTGAATTTTCTTATTTATTATCTGTATTGCAATACAGGCTTGAGAGTCTGGTGGTTTTCCAGCATAAGAAGGTAATGATGTGTGTCCTGCAGAGTTTGCAGTCTGGGAAGTTATAGAGTGTGAAAGGATGTGGGTTTGCCTCTAAAAACCAAAACACTTCTGTGAGTCACACACTTCAGTTTTTCAGGGGAGCATAGAGAGAAGATTGAAAACTGAATTGATTAGTCTGTAAAAATCAAAGAAGGTAGTTACTGTTGTGAGAGATGTAGTCTTGAATGGAAACAAGCTGCTTTAAGCATGTAAAAACTCAAGGACCATCCATCTTCTTTCTGGACATGACTTAACTGAACCTTGGAAGTGCGGCAGGAAGTATTAAGATTTGTCAAAGCTTGTGAGTGTTGGTGTAGCTACTGACTAGCGCAGCTGAGAGTTGAAAATCAACACACGTCACATCCTACAAGAAAACAAGAAACTCACTGAGAGTTTATTTATGCTGATTAATATTCTTACTCATAGAATGCTTTTTAATTTTCCCCCATATTGCTGCTCACAGATTGGGTTGGATGTTTCTTGAGGCACTAGCAAGGCATATTGATTCTTGGATTCTTGCCTGCACTGTGCCGGGACTTTCCAATATGTGGTCTGCCTAATTTTTGGTAGGATGAGCACACGTGGCATGTGCAACATCCATGTTGCCAACTTCTGGGGCATTTGTCAGTTGTCCTAAAAAGATCTCTTTACCCACAGTTGCTAACAGTTGGATTTTTTGTTTTAAAATTCATCATTCATGACACATTCTTTGGGAAGGTATAGATTTTATATATAGATACATATACAGACATATATATATATATATATATATATATGTATGTATGTATGTATGTTACTCCATAATTTCTTAGATTCTGGTGGGAAACGGCCATCCAAATTGCACCCAAAAATTCAGCAGCATCCCCAGTGGGATTATAACACTGGTATGAATAGAAAGTTGTAGTAAAATTTTTTAGAAAAATTTTATTTGTAGTGTTGAATAGCCATTTGCCATTAAGTGACTTTTAAAGAGGATTCTAAGCATAAGCTGTTTAATGAACAAGTAAACCAGAGCTCTGGGCAGTAATCCATTTCTTCTGGCTTTTATGAGATCTGTATGGAAACTGAAGGAGGAGGTTAGTTTTCAATACCAAAATCATTAGGTACATCATCCAGATTAAAAAGCACACGGCATGTTGGAAGTATCATTAAAGTAGGACAAGAAATAAAATGGGACACATGAATGGAGATATAAGAGTTATAGCAGCTTAAAAATATAAGCTTTGACTTTAAACCAGATGTGTCTGCAAATCTTGGAGGTTTGGTATTCTCAGGTCACTAAAGGCTAACTCTGCCTGGATCTGTATAGATTATGTAAATTTTTGAAGTAAACCAGACTTCTAGAAGATGAAAATCTGTCCCTATAATTCTCCTTTTAAGACTTCTTACTTATTACAGTCGAGATTTATGTTGGTGCTCCCAACAGAGACGTGACAATCCATTGTAACTTCCGAGAGTACTATGAAGGTGCTGGCATTTGAGAGCAGGCTGGATAGTTTGGCCTCAAACTCATTTTTATGTTCTGAAATTAGATACTTTTAAAAATAATAACCTTTTACAGGCTGCTTAAAGACTTGGAATGCCTTGTGTTTATTAAAGGGCATTAAAAGCAAAATATTATCTTTGAAGGGCATCCATTATAAAAGTGCTTATCTGAAATGGTCTTAGGCAGCAAGGGAGCAGAATTGGGAATAGAAAATAAAGTTGCAGTGAAGGGAGGTCTCTGCTGTGTTTCCCTTGCTGCTTGTGCTGGTTACAGCCTGATTACCAAAGTTTTTCTACCATTATTCTTGGCCTCTTCCAGGCAGCGGGAGTGTGCAGCAGAGCCAGCCCTTCTTCAGGCAGGCTCCTTCTGCTTAGCTGAGTTTTCCTCAATGAGGAAAGTTCCCGTTGGCATAAGGGTGAGTAGCAGAGCCGTGTGTGGAAGGGACAAATGGAGAATATCGCCTGGCAGAGTTCCAGCCGTAACAGGGAGATGTTGAACTGTGATCTGTGTGTTGAGTTCACATTCTTCATCCCTGATTAAAGTCTTCAGGGCAAGGACCACTCCTGGTGGAAATCATTCGTGCCTCCCCTGTAAAATGACAGTTGACTTCAACTCCCTACTGATCTGGATGTTTCTAAAGTTTCTTTTGAAGTGAGGCCAAGAGGTAATGCAGGGGCTTATGAGCAGAGCAAGTTTTGTAGGGAGATTTAAAGTATTTTATTAGAATTACTGCTGGAGTCAGAAAAAAATGGATAACCTATAAAGCACAAACTTCCTTCAAGTTGTCATGCAGATGTGATTCCATAGCTCTGGTCATATCTAGGATTAACTTGGAGTAGAGTTGGTTTTGTGCCAGAATTGTGTAAGAATAAATCAGTGGTATTATTACAATACCATAATTAGTTTCCAGGTAGCATTAAGTAGGTGACAGTGAAGCAGAATGTCATGAAGGTCTGTAAAAACACAACTGACTGGGAGAAGATGTTTAGGAGATGGTTATTTAGTGTCTTGAAAACAGGAATGAGAACATTTAGCAAAAGGCACGTTAGATATGAACAAAAGAGTGTGGTTGGGCACTGAACAGGCTCCCTGGGGAATGGTCACCGCTCCGAGGCTGCCAGAGCTCCAGGAGTGTTTGGACAACATTCTCAGGTGCAGAGTGGAATTGTTGGGGTGTTTGTGCAGAGCCAGGACTCCATGATCCTTGTGGGTCCCTTCCGACTCGGGGTATTCTGTGATTGTGATTCTTCAGACAGTGTGCAGTTGCAGTGCGACTCCTCAGTCTGAGAGATTTGGATGTTCAAGGTTTTGGTGATGGTTCTCATGTCTCATTTGATGTCTTTGGGATTGGCTTTGTTTATTTTTCAGTTTCATTACTAACCACTTGAATGACACTGAGACATAAAATCCAAACGCAGGATCTACAGAAAAAATCCCAAACAACCAAAAACTGAAACCCCCAACAAATCCCACCCCTAACACGCTGCTACTGAAAATTAAAGGTAGTAGACAGCAAATTGCTTTTCTGTCCAAAAGTCCAGCTGTTGGATTCACCTGACTCTTAAAATCCTTGCTTCTGCTGCTGTCACTGTTAACCTTTTGTTAGGTTAGCTTGGAAAGCTGTAATCTTTCTTTTTAAGTCTGGATTTTGCTGCAAGTTCTTGGGTGGGTTTTTTCTGTCCCTTCTGTTACAGGTTGTGCAACTTCTGTGGGGTTTTTGTGGTTAAAAAGTGAGGTAGGAAAGGCTGGTTTTAAGTATTTGTTCCAAAGAGAGAAATAGAATAAAGAGCAAGTGCCTAACTGCTTTGGAATGAAACATACTTATCACAAAGGGCTCTTTATGTTGCTGGAGAATGTGAAGAAGTGGTGCTTGGGGATGCTTTTGGAAGATCTGCCCTTTTCAGTGGGATCTAGAGCAGAATGATGAGTAGAAATGGTTGGTTATGTCTAAAAGTAGGCTTTCTCCCTGTTTTGTGTTTAGTTCTCTGTTACTGCTGAGGATATCAAATTTAACCAAGCTTCAGGCAGTTGTGATAGAAGCTTCCCCCTTGCTGCTTTGCCACTCTTTCCAAGAAGAGCTCTCCATAGGGGCCAAAATTGCGGAGTATTTCCTTAAGCCACTCTCTCCATGGATCAGTGTCTGTTCTGGTGCTGCTTTGGTGATACAGAGTCCATGTGTAAGAGTGACTGCCTGTAACACTTCCAAAGAAACCCCTTTAAATAAGTTATCCCATGACCTATTCCTTGTATAGTTCTGGTGACTTTGGATTTGCAACGCAAGTGCAGAAGACGTTTTCTTCTGTGTCTCCAGACACTGGAGATATACTAGACACATGTCCTTGGATATGTTTTTTTAAATGCCTGTGAGTTCTGTGTGAGCATTCTTACTGCAGGCAACAGTCATTGTATTTCAGAAAGTGGCATTAATTGTGATAATGTAGCATAGCGCTCCTCTGTGTGAAATTCAAGTCTTTTTAACATCACCACCTTCAAAGACAATAAAAATTCCAGTCTACATTTATCTATTCCCATGTGAGGAGTTACTGCAGTGTATATTGTATCACTCCATATGAAATTCTTCTGCTTAATAGTCTCATTTATACACAGTTGTCTGAGGTCAGTTTTCCATTTTGCAGTTGTCAAACAGCTGTCAAATTAAGAGACCAGATCCTGAAGTTCATTTACATTTTATGCCATTCTTTGGGTGCCTGTTTCATATCTTAATATAACTAATGATTTATCTACATATCTTAGTCTTCTTTCTGCACTTGTTTTTCAAAGATGTTTACATCCTCTCTTTCTTCAAGAGCAGCCCTTAAAATAAAACTTGTGTAACATTTCATTTGGTGAGGCTTAGTTATACAGTGAAAGGAAGACTGTTCTGTATCTTCAGTGCAGGCAATGAAAATGAAAACAGTTTAAATTCTGCCTCATATTAATGATAATTTGAATTTTGAACTGAGAAACAGAACAATAAAAAAAGTTTTGAAATGTGCTGCTAGAAATTACAAAAGAGAAAATCTCCATTTCATTCATTTATTGTTGGTTTTGGCTAGTAATTAGCCCAGCTATTGACTTTTCCCTTTTAACTTTAGATTTCTTGTTCTTCAGTAGGAAACCAAAATAAAAAGAGCTTTGTTCAGAAATCATCTTTGTAGTAAAATGTATTCATTTTTCATCATGGGGAATATCAAAGGCTATCACATGAGTGAGAACACAGAGACTAAATTGAATACTATTTGTGGTTTTGTAGTATGATTCCTACATCGGTGAGTTCCAAGCATAAATTTATATGGTGAAGATTTAGGGGTTGTTTTCTTATTTTTTTCCACTGTGTAATGATCAAAGGAATATCTCTATACATGCCATTGATGTCTCACTACAAAGTACTTAAATAGCCCAAGGTAGCCATCAACTTTATAAAAATTCCTTGAAGACAGGTAGGACCCTTGGGCGTTAAATGTATACTTTTGAGCTTGGTGTGTTGTCAGGGGAGGAAGGCAAGAGAGATTCTGTTACAGGCCTCAGCAGTTCTCTGTAGCGCTGAGATTTAAAGGGCTCTTTTAAAATGTTGCCTTAAATTATGGTCACTGGGGGAAGTTTGTCTGGGATATGCTGGGCTAGAGAATGTTCCTGTGCCATTTCAACGTCATTCACTAACGTATTCAAGCAGTGTAACTTGATTAACTCTTTCCAGGTTTGGGGGGAAACATTCTCGTCTACACATATGTATTTGTAGCTGCTTTGCATTCTGGAAAGAGATCGCTTCAAGGCTGTCAATCCTCCTTTGTGACAGTCTCCTCAAGACCCTGTGCTTTGCTAAGGAAAGGGAAACAATATCCGTGCTATTTGCTGCATTTCATAGGCATTTCATAGGCAGTTATTAGTCTTTTCAGTTGATGGGATCCGCATTGAGATTGTAATAAAACACAAGTCAATGTGAAATTGGATGCAGACTAGGAGAGAAGATACAACCAAGTGAAAATTAGTGACAGATGTAAAAGTTATTGGTAATAACGTAGTCATCTTTTTACAATCTTTTTCCAAACTATATTTTTATTTCAGCAGATGTCACTTGAAATCTTCAGGGTAAATCAACTCTTTGATTTTGATTATGATCTTCAATACTGAAAGTAGCTTAATTGTAATGGGTTTCGACTTATTTATGAACAGGTTTTTACATTTGAGGGCAGCTGCTGAGTTGTTCTGAACGGCAGGATGCAGAGTGCTCCAGTGACTGTCTAAGTCTCTTTCAATGGCTTCAGGTACCACTAGTGTTAACTCCAGAGTCCACAGAGCATCTCTGAAGCTGGGGATCTGTCATTGTCACAGTTGGGACATGGGGAGTGGTAGGGCTAATTTGCCTTATATTCCCTAAGGGAAATTTGGGAAAGCTTAACCTTTTGGTGCTTGTTCAGCGCTGAGCATAAACAGCACTTCTACAGGTAACTGCAAAAAGCCTTCCCCACTTGTTTTAAATTATAAGCAAGCTTTGTTTTCTTAGTTTCTCACTTAAGAAAGACCATCCCAGGGATGGTCAAGCCAAAGGGCTGTCTCATGCAAGGATTCTCTCTTCAGCAGTATTCATGGATGACCCTCTGTCTCAGACCCATTTGGTCTTCTCATTAATCTCTTCCTAGCCCTGTTACCTATTGGCAGCACTGGGAGGAGGATGCTGGACTTGGGAGTTCCTAGGAGCTGAGACTTTCTTCTTGTCCTCCATGAAGTATATATAACTGGGTAGCTCCCACCCACTCCCTGGGTGCCTGCAGGGATGGTGGGAATTCCTGGGGAGTGAGAGCCTGGAAAAGGCTGGTCAGTGCCTCCGGTCCTTCCCCACTTCTGCACTGTTGAGGTTCCTTCTCCTTTTCATTGTCCCTTGAGCTTACCCTGGAACACTTGTTTGGAGTGGAGATGGAAAAGGGTATTTTTCTTCAGAAGGTGAAATTTCCTAATAAAATTACATGGTAGTGGATGCTTATCCTTAAGATGTGTACAGACATGAGGGGATAAGTCTCCAGAAGACTTTCCAACAGGTTTTGTGTCAGAGACAATGACGGTGTCTGTATCTGTGTAAACTTCCCTCCATGGATTTGTCCAATTGCCCTTTGTAGCCCTGGGGGAGGCAATGGCCACTCACCTCCCTGTTGGTTCTCTATGGCTTTTATGATTTTACGGGCATCTCTTTTATTCTTCCTCTCTTGTCCCTTTCCAAGCTGAGGAAAGCTGCTCCATCTTGGTTCTCCTATATGGAGCTGTTCTGTACCTGCGATTGTCTTCATCTTTGCTTGGTTTGTGAGCTTCTCTTTGGGAAAGAGGGACCCAAACTGCATCCCCAGAGGATGAAGGCCCAGAAAGAGGACGATTTATACAGTGGTTGTGTATGTGTAGGGCAGCATCCCTCCCTCAGCAGGCACATCCATGTGTATGCACACACACACACACGCACACACACACATGCACACACACACAGTGTTATTGAGTACAACTGAGAACAGCAAATTTGATTAACCACATCCTTAAGATAATTAAAATGTAATCAGATCTCTTGGGACAGCAGTCAATCACAGCAATCAAAGTATCTCTGGTACAGTGCCTCTAGCTTTTGTTTTTCTTTTCTTTTTAAAAATAATTTCTGAATAGTGTCTGACTCTTCCATAGACCCACCTATTCCTACCTTCTGGTGACCTCTAGGAAAAAAGTTGGAGTTGATTGGTTTCTTTTTCACGGGTAACAGAACATTGACATTTATACCTACACACGAGTTTCTGCCTCTCAGTTGGTATCTAAGGTACTTCTGGAATTCTTCACTATCAGCTTCCACCTTTAAAGGTCTGGAATTTCTTATGTGTCACAGAAGCATTTAGGACCATTGTTCAAACCTGTAGTTTATGCATTAGGAACCATATATTTTAAAGTTAGGCATGAGTTACACACCTAGATAGCCCACGTTCTCGATGTGATCATGCCGGTAAGAGATCTGATTTACACAGGCTGAGCATGTGCAGTTTGTGCTGAGCTTAAGCAGAGCCAGCTGGGAGGTGTGAGCCCAAGTCTGCTGCAGAAGATACGGATAACTTCGGGCAGCCTTATCCTTATGAGGGTGTTCCTTGCTTTTGCTGCTCAAAAGTGACTGAAATGTTGGTTTTGACATGTGGGAACAATGATTTTATTTCTTTTTTAAAATCATTGCTGTGAAGTCTGATGTTCAGCTGCTGTGTGGAGGGAGGAAGGGAGGTTCAGCAGGTTTCAGTGTAGTGATTTCAACCCATCATCTAAGGGATCCAAAATGTGCTCCATGTGACTGGCTCAAAGAATGGCTTCACTGAAGTCTTTTTCTTGGTCCTTAGCGCCCATTCCAGAATGTTTATTTGGTGGAGGAAATACGCCCATTTTAGCTGCCTTCCAGAGTGTTACTGCTCTCACCCCATCTTTCTCACCCCTGTGTTGACTTCTCTCATGAGGCTCAAAGAGAAAGTGTCTCTCTCCTCCCATGCCCAACTCAGCTGAGCAGTTGCATCTGTTTCAGATCTGGTGTGCTCAGAAACTCATCCCTTTTTTTCTTCTCCCCGAACTATATCATTTGTCTCGATAAAACATTTTTGGTTTTTTTCTGTCTGCTATTCTGTAGTAGCCTGGAGGCAAAGAGAATTTTAGAAATGTGTCCTAGCTACCTTGTACTGTTGTGCCTCCTATACATGGTTTACCATGTTTGTGTTCACCATACCCTTTTATCTCTTTTATTTACTCCAAATGGACCCAAACCTGAAGCTGAATCAGTGTCAGGATAATGTGTGAACCAATGGACCAGCCATGTTCCAGGTGAAAAATCACCATATCCATTGGTGACCCTGCTGACAGAGCAAAATAATGAAGGCATCAAAAAAGTTTAGACATTTTAGATAGATTGGCTCTATTTGTTATGGTTAATTACTGAAATTAAAGGTATTAGAAAGGCAGGAACATTTTTCTCTCATGATTCATTTGGTTTGGCCCTGAAAATCCATACTACAAACTGGATGCTGATAAATTATTTTTGCACAGATCATAAAATTAACAGTAAATTTATATTAAAAGGTATAAATTAGAGTATTAAAATGTTATTTTTATGGCATATTAGGTAGAATTATTTTAATGTAAATGGTTTATTTCAAGAAAGGTGTGAAATTGATAAATAAATCTACTCTGTTCCAGTGCTAAACATATGAAATGTGATCTTCTTGAGTCTTACATCCGCAGGCCCACATCCCTTGTGTTTGGAGTAGGATGTAGGTGCTACTAATGTGTGTAACAGGTGCATGTAATTTAGCTGTGGAACCAGTCAAAATACCTTTAATCAGTTAATGTTAAGTCAAACCATATGTGTCCTGGCTGTTTTTCTCGTGTTCTCCCATCGGTGCTTTTGTGGCTCAGCGTCGTGCAGGATCCAGCAGTGGGATGGAGGAAGGACCCGCTTGCTGAAATGTTAATCTTTGTGCTCCAAAGTAACAGCTGCAGGTACTGGAAGTGCACAGTGATCTGTTTAACTTTTCTACTTTTATGTAGGCATTGGTTTGGGAAACTGCAGGGGTTGTGAGTGATGCCCTGAGCAGCACAAAGATCAGTGTGTTCCTGGGACTGTTAAAGACGCTTCGGCATCAGCCTGTGTGAGAAACATAGCTGAGACTTGAATGTGAAGAGAACAGGGTGTTTGTATGGTCAGTTGCTTTCAACACCAAGTTTCTGGGATATTTTGAAACAGATGCAGTGAAAACAAAGCATAAATATCATGGAAGATGGGACTGCTCACCATACAGGCTTTTCCTGCAGTGGAAATGTGTAGCAACCAGAACTTCACTACTTATCCAAGGCGTGGGTATGTTTTTATGCATGTAAAAGGCAATTTGCTTTCTCACTCTGGAATATTAGTTTTGCCAAAGACCATTTGAACTGGGACAGAAACAGATTTTCTGTTTCTGGAGTACCGTGAGCATCCGGCAGCACTGAGCAGTAAGTGGATTTAGTTTGTCTTTCTGCAGTAGGTGGACTTTTGCTTTAAATTGTTTGCAAGGATTTAATTTTTCAGGCACTGTATTTGGCGTGTATATTCCCTGTTAGCTGGTGCTGCTGGAGAAGAGGTGTTCAATGGGGTTGTCTTTCTGGGTGGTCCTTCCAAAGCTGTAATCAACGTACACACAGCGGATCTTGTCAGCGTGGGGCTCAGAGCCACAGATTTATCATGTAAGAGAGCACCAGCCAGAGTGTGCGGCCAAGGAGCTGTTCAAGGATCCTGTATACAATTAATAAAACTAACTTCTGAAGCGGCCTTTTTCTTTCATTTTATTAAAACAATTGGGACCATCAAGTTTTCCCTTTGAAGTTTAATTTTAAGTGCATTGGCTGTGCTAGTGGCCTATATTTCTGCATATCTCAGATTCAAAAAAATCAGATGGTAAATTTACTCCTGAGACATTTGTAGAATTTGTTTTCTGGAAAGCTAACCTTAATTAACATTTAGCTTCATCTTTAGAGTCTCCTCAGTGATAAGTTGCATGCAAATGCACACAAATAAAAAGTTCCTTTGACAGATATATAAAATAGCCATGGTAGTAAGTAGAGTATTAAATACAAAAATACTGTCACAATAATTTTGAAGGCCATTTTTATACTTTTTTTTAATCCTTTTACTTACCGTAAGTATCTTCAAGTCATTAATTTAATGACTTAGTCTTTTTTCTGCTAATGCAGTCTACAAAGCAAATGTTGGTTACCATTACTAAACTGTTTTTAGGAAAACTAACTTGGGGAGCTAGAGAAAATATATTAGGTGGCACACTTAGGCAGAGTCAGAGAGACACAAAACCATAAAATAATTTTGATTAAAAAATTACAGGACAATAGCTTTAGTTGCTGGTTTAAGTGAAGGAAAAAAAAAAAGCCAGTGCAGCAGAAAATAAGGCAGAGCTGTACTACAGGGAGTGTGTGCAAGAATATTGGCATTTCTTTTATGCCCCTTGTGAAAAGATTTCATCTTTATTCTCTGCCCTCTGAGAAGACTTCAGCTCTAATGTTCTGGGTAGCAGAAGACGTCTGCTCTACTTTCAGCTTTTAAAGCACGGTCAGCACTTAAGTTGGGTAGACAGCAGCACTAATCATGTTAAGCACAGTCTCCGGAGGCCGGGGAATGCAGAATTAATGCATTGTTTTAGGGTGCCGGGGCTGGGGCGCAGGGCAGGGTGTGCAGCTCCCTGCCAGCGCCAGCCCAGTCTAGAGCTCCCTAAATCTTGTTGGTTACACCTCCAGCAGGAGCCAAGCCGTCAAGGAGCCCTCATTCAAGTGTTTGCCACGCTGGGCTTCTGGGGTAGTAAATGCTAATTTGGTGTCAGTTAGAAAAATGCCAGTGATGAGGTGCTGCCGTTAATCAGAGGTGCTGCTGTTGATTCCTGGCTAGGTGGGCTTTTTCCCGCTCCCTGTATTTTGTGCATCTCTCACCACTTTGCTTTTTCAATTTTAAGCAACTTCAGTGCATTTTGCTATTTCATCTCCATTTTAGATGTTACCCCAAGTTTACTTTAAGCAGTATGTCCTTTAATCACCTAATGCAGTAAATTGTTGTATGCCCTCTGTTTAACCGTTAAATGTCAGTATAACCCTTGGATCCAAGTGTTTATGGTTGTTTTTTGAAATCAAAATTTAATATTCTAGAATTGAATGTTAAAAATTTGTGGCAGACTGTGCTACATGAACATGGGGGTACTTTACTGATAAATTTACTCCAAAGTGAATCCTAGTGTAAACTTTCATCCCCAACTTAACTTTCAAAAGGTGTAAAATGTATGTCGCAGATATGTGGTGCCGTCTGGCATTTTTGATTTTCTTTTCTTTTTTTTTTTTCTTTTTTTTACATTCCTGTGACAACATTGTTTCTCCAAGTTAGCCAAGTGTTAACCTCAAAAATGTTAGTTTATGGGCAGTGTTGCCCTCATAAAACAAAAATGAATGGATAACACTTTAAAGAAAGTCTGCAGAGGAAAAGGAGTTTGAAATAACATTCTGCTCTGGCTTTCCTGACTAATTTAAACTACTGTTATATTTTTGGTTAAAGGTTAATGTTCCTTTAATTGGCCTTTTAATCAGACATCTGTGTTTGGCTGGGGGGCGATTGCATCGAACAACATGCCCTTAGCATTCCCGTTTCTCCCTAGAAGTCTCGTGGGATTCTCCAGCCTTTCTGAAGTGTGCTATCTGAACTAATTGCCTCCATGCCTGGAACAGCTTTCTGCCAACAAATAGGATAATATTTTAGAAACTAGATAAATTCTGGCATTGACTTTTAAATTCTTTGAATTGCACCTGTCTGAGCTTTCAGATGCTCTTTGGAATGATTTGGAGAGGGGGAGTATAAAAGAAACTACTTCAAATTAGCAAAATGAGATTTTAATAAAAAAAGTAAGCTATGTATTTGATTGTATCGTGTGAAAGGTCTGAGAAAACGATTGATTTTTTTTGATATTTGAAGTTTATTTATGCCTTGTGTAGTGCTGTGCTTTATCTCTTGCATAGACTAGTGTGTTAGTTCATTGTATTCACATTTGCTTTAGCCGAAGGCTGTTTGGACAGAAATCAGTGGTAGATTTATGCTGCCTTTAGCAGGCATAGGATTGATCCTACAGAGCTAAATATGAATATTTTTATGTGCTACTAGAAAGCAGGAGGACAGTGAAACTCAAAAGGAGACATCTCATAATGAAAGCATATTTAATTCATCCACCCATTGGCATCACTGCAAACATGGGAATGGCTTTGATTTTATGATTGGAGTAATCAAAAGTACTCGGAGACAGTCAACTTAATTTGATTTTTCTAATTTTTTTTTTTTAGATCTCTGAATACTGATGTGCTTGGTGTGTAGCCAATTTCAGTTTCCCATTGAGAAGCATGTACTGCATTTTCCATTTGATTGTGTCGGCCTTTCTTACATTAGTAGGGAACAGAGAAAAGTTGGAAAAGAAAGGAAACGTTAGCAGGCAGTGTTAGTGATTTTGTAATGCCTGAAATAACTTCTAATTGATTTAATTTATCTGTTACAGAACAATAATCTCTCTGTAGCATAATTAAAATGTGAATTAAATCACTGGTTGTCCAAGAAGATGAAAAACTTGTGAAAACTGTGTGTTAATTGCTGGAAATAGAGCTTTTAGTCAGAAAAAAGTATTTTGGGGTGCCTGTATTTTTATGCCTGGTAAACACCAAGCGCTTCCTGGTTTTGAAAACTTGAACGGATCTGCTTTGTCTCACAGATTTACGATTTGCATTATGCCTATGCTCTGCATTTCTTATAGGAATAATGATACATTTATGCTAGTGAATATGGAGCCTGTAAAATGAACAGTTTTCTTCAATGCAGTACATAATAATAGGGACAAAGATGCAAATCAAATACCTGCTCTAAAGCTCTTAAAATTTTCATCTCCAGTAACGTGGACAAATACAGCTGTTTGTGAGTGTTTATGCCCACACGGAAAAATCTGCTTTGTGCCCTGGAATGATGTGGAGCTGTGATTTCATCCTACATGTTTTTTCTGTCCATGGCATCACGTGCCTGACGGTGGCTGGAAGTCCTGCTCTGGGTTAGTTTATTTATTACCAATCCACTACTGTGTAGTGTCTGATTTTTCTCCAGTGCCAGAACAGCCTCCAGGAAGCCACATGAAAGTTCAGTTCTCCTTCCCACGAGTGTTCTTAATTTATTCCAAAGTCACATTTCTAATAGTGGTCTAAAGCTCCGGCGCTGTGTGTGGTTTTGGAATTACAGCAGCAAACCACAAAGACAAAAAGCTCCCAGCCCAGATCCTGTAGTTCCTGGATGTAAAGCTGACTGGCTTCCCTCATTTTCTACAGTGGAGGAGTTTAAAAAGATTCTGTCAAAATAACTTAGGATCACAATCTAGATTGTGGAGTGTGGTGGAAGAAGTGATTTCCTGAATAGTTTGGAAAACTTGGTTAAATAACTGTTGTAAGTCGCTGGGGTGTATTGTCTATTATTACCTGCGCTGTAGGTGTGCAGAGGTTTGTGGAGGTCCCCAGACTCCTATTGCTGTCTGGAGCTGGGAGGGTGCATATTTTGCTTGCACAAGCTGGATCTGGGCTAGAGCTTGTTTCAAACTGAGAAAACTGCCCTGGATCCAAAATCCAGAATGAGAAAAGTCAAGGCTTCTGGCAGTGTTTGTGTTAAAATACCCAATCACGTTCTACACACACTGCCAGAAACACTCTGCTGAGTATTTAATGTCTGGGGTTTCTCAGTACATTTTAAAACTAAAGGTACATTTCAAAATTATTTTTTTGAAATTAACAGTTGCTCCTTCAGGGAAAGCCTGTATTTACTGCTTAAACTTCATCCTGTGCTGCTGGAAAGCCTGCAATTGCTGCAACAGGTAGCATGACTTTATTGTTTCAGCAGTGATTTGCATTCAGCAGTGAGAAGTAGAAGTTGTTACCTGATCAGGAGAACTTGGCACGTAGGACACAACACAGTTAGAAAACGCTTACGAAAATTTTATTTTTATAGTCTTAAATTTATTTTTATTAATAAATTAAGTTTAGAAGTGCTTTTTTATCATGTATACAGTGGCTAAGTACAGAGCTGTACTTAGCAGATGAACTTTGTTTTCTCTTGCCGTGGTACCTGATGCTGACACTGCTGTGATCCCCACGGAGCCCACACTGAGGGGGAAGCTGCAGTATGCAGCCCTCGGAATTTGTTCTCTCCCATGCCAGATCTCTCTTGCTGAGCTTGCGGCAAGGCAGACACCAGTGTCAGGATGGGTTCAGAGATATTTTGCTCTAGCAATGTGAAATGTTGAATCCATTCTTGTGTTTTTTTCTTGAGCAGCCCCTTCTCCTTTCGTGGCAGCACTGACATCTGTGCAAACCAGCCTTTCTTGTGTGCACTCTGATAGCAGTCACTGATTTAAATCTCTGAGTGAGCTCTGGAGGATCAAAATCCTGAACTGGCTGGGTTAGAATACCAAAGCTGTTGCCCTGCAGGGTGATGATGCCTGTGTCCTACACCTCCAGTGTCGTGGCAGGGCTGGGGGCCCGGGGCACAGGAAATATGTGTCGAGGAACGCCAGGCTGCGGGCAAGGGGGAACGTGAGCAAGACACACTGCTGTGGGCAAGTATCCTGCTGTTGGGTGGTGTCAGCTTTTAATTCAAGTTAACAGGGTTCTTGCATGACAGTTGCAAAGTTATATTTAGACCACACTGGCATATATTGCTTAGGGGACTTTATTTTTCTATTCTAATTTATAGAAGTGCTCATCTTCACATATGGTAACATTTTCTCATTTTCCAGTAATATAGCAGTTTTGACTGTTGTATTATACAGGATATTATGGATTATGTATTAGTCAGTACTTTTCATAAGACTTAGGATTTCTGCACTGATTCTGACTATTTTGAATGGTTATTTTGAACAATCTTTGTGTGTGTTCTTGAGGCTACTGGGAGGGACAGATTACAGCAAACCCTTAAATCATAGGTAGCTCCACACAGAATGAAGTGCACGGCTTCAAATTAACCATGTTAAATGTCAGCTTCAGAAGGGAAAGTCCCTTTGTCTGTGCTCAGACTTCTTTTATAAAGTTTGTTTTCTTATGTGAGCAATAGTATTTTAATGCATAAAAGACGCACCAAAGTATTTATCATTCAGGCTTCTGTGGTTTTGCTTTGCTGGGTGCTTGCTGAAAAAAGACTGAATTTTAGATGAGAGCTGGGTACTGACACACATTTCTTTATAACAGCAGTGGTGTAGGATTAAAACCAGACCACCTTGTTTATATCCTTATATCAGCTCAGTTTATTCAATCCTTATGTGTTTTAATTTACAAATATTTAGGAATTCAGTCATTTAGTCGCAGTGGAGGAACGGAGAAATTCTGAAAATGGTTTAAAGGGGATTTTAAGGGAGCAGGATGTGTCTGTGTAAATACTTGTGTATGTGTCATTGGAGGTCCATACGTGTGGGATACAGGACCAGGTTTCCATTTGGTTTCAGGTGAAGACACATTCACCTGCCTGCTGAAGGACCAAGAATGCTGGTGGCTGTTCGTCCTCTTTCCTTCATATCAAGTCTTCTAAGGGATTGTCTGGACTGGGAAACTGAATCCCATCTGGAAAATATTTTAGACTTTAGGGCTGTGCAGGCAGAGTCAGTCATGACTGACTTAGAAGAGTGGTGGTGGCAGGAGTTGGGGTCTGTCAGCATGTGGTCCCTGGAGCCTGTCCCAAATTCTCACGTATTGTGCCAACATGAACTTTACCCACCCATTTTACAAAGTGAGAATATTAAATATCTTGGGGTTTATTGCAAACTTTTCAAAACAACCTTGAAGTTTCATGGGTGTGGTTCCACACTGAAGTCCAGAATAGCCAGTGACAAATTTGAAACAAATCCTTTAGAAAACCTTGCCATTTTAAGTAACTTCTACTGTTTTTTTTGCTTTTTCCCTTCACTCTTTTTCACACCCTGGCTTGATGTCTCTGGGCTGTGGACAGTGAAACTTCTACCTCTGCTTTGTGTAATTTCTAGTGAGAAAATTAATCTATTTATGGGAAAACTCTGCAGAGATAATGTGTAGGGAATGGTGAAGTTAATGTTTATTTAGTTTGAATTTTAATAATTGCTTTAAGAATGAATTTGCTTCAGATTTTAAAGAACTTCATAAACTAAGCTCACATCCTCTTGGCAAGGAGGCAATTATCTAGATTGTGTTCCTCATCATAGAGTGGGTTTTTTCCCTTGTTTTTTTTTCCTCATTTGGGAAGAATTATTTGTTAAGGATGAAATTGCATTTAAGCTGAGAAATGTTTCTAAGAATTAGATTAAAACGTGTGAATATAAGTTAGGTTTTTGAAGAGGATGGCATTATAGCATTTTTAATTAATGTGAAAGATGCATCCTATAACTTAGAATGCTGTATGGAGACTTCAGGTTCTGACATCTGTAAAATATACAGAAATGACATTTAATCAACCTCAGCTCTATTCTGTATAAACATATATCTGGAAAATGGGTTTTGTTCTTCTGCAGCCATAGGCTGGGAGGTGGTGGTGTTTTTGCAGTCTCCTGCTAAAGGTTTATAAGAAGTAAGATTTGAACATGACGGTCTTGCTTTGAGCAGTCCCTATGATGAACAACCACAGGTCTTGTATTTCCCATTGATTAAGTAGTGTCAAGATCAGTTAAGCAGAACAACTGAATTTTCAGAGTTCTGACCTAGCATTGGATGCCCAACTTCCACACCTCCACCAGACAGGAGCCTTTTCCATACTCGGTCTGTGCTCCATTGAAAATTGGAGATGGAAATCCTGCTGGGCTTCGGGGAGCTTGGAAAGCATTTCCTTTGTCATGCCCCATCATGTGTGTGCAGGCAAGTGTGAGCTGAAGGTTTCTGAGAGGGAGTGGTGTTGAAGAATTATTTCTTGGCTCTCCAGCAATGGAGATGAAAAGCCAGTTCCTCTCCCAGACATGGTTTCCAAGCACAGTGGGGCTCTGCAGGGAGGCTGGGTTTGCTTTGTGTGTGCCACAGATGAGTTCAGCCCTGGAAGAGGGATGCTGCTGCACCCAGGAAGACATTGAGTTTGTGGAACCTCTTGGTGCTGTACCTAGAGGTGAGTTTAAAAAAACTCAACAAACTTAAAGCTCTGAAAACCAGCTCTAAATATAATGGCCTGCGGCTTAAGCATGGAAAGGTATGTTCTCAGTGGCAATTTGATGGTTGAAGTAATTTTGCATTCCTGGGGTGTAAAATGTGCAGTGCTGAGGGACCTGCGCTGCTTTGCAGAGGGAGGAAGAGTGGCTTCTTTATCATTCAGGAGGAAAAGGTTTGTCTAAAATCCAGATAATCATGTTCATCAGCTACTAGCATTTCATCATTTAAGAGTTTAACGTTATAACTGTGACCTGGATAAAAGAGAAGAGTTTGAGTCACAGAGCTGCTGTGGCAGCCCTGGTTTGTCAGCCCAGATGTGTTTGCCACGCCTGAAATAATGCATGGCCACGCCTGAACCTCTCTGCAATTTTAGGTACAAGTATTTTAATCACAGCTAATATGCTGTTGTGCTTCAATTACTCTCCTTGGAAGCTTCTGTTACTGCTCTGGGGTAATAAGGAATTTTTATCTCCATTCCCGAAGTAATACATTGATGACATTAAATGGGGGCATATGAGTAATTCACCTATTCAACAATATTTTTTAATCACTGAAATCTCAATTTTTGCAATCAATCCTCTTATCCTTTCTTTCTGTTGGATTGATGTAGCTGTTACTTTGGGGACTGGAAGCGGAGGAGTTATCTTTTAGGTAGACAAGTGATTGATTTTAGGCATTAGACATTGACCGTGATGTTGTAAACATTTACCTTTTCCTACTTCTACTTCGAAGTGACCTAAAGGCTTGCCCAAACAGGTTAGTTGCCTCAAAAAGCTACTAAAAACATCTTTATACTTTCTTTGCCATAATATTTTTAAAGCAGGGTGGCTGGGCAGTTGGCTATGTGGAGTAACCTTTCCTCCTCACCATATGTGCATAACTCTCATTATACTTGTAGGAGAACTACATGTGCATTGAGGAGAAAAATAGGTCCCAAGTGTCAGAGCTGTCAGGAATTTTTTCTTCCACTACATTGCTTTGCTTTCTTTCTACCTACAGGAACTTTGCAGTTTTTGCACCTTGTTATCCACTGCCTGTCAAATGTCACATTTTCTAATTCCTTATTCTCAGAGCTGCCATGGTGCCGCGAAGGTTTCAGGAGGATTACTCAGGCATATGTGTGTTGCTCTAAAAAAACTGCACCACAACACAGAATTTCAGCTGTAAATAGTAGAGAGAGAAGTCAGGAACACAGCAAATACAACATTATAATTTGGTCTTTCCTATTCTGAAATAGCACACCTTTCTGATGCCTGCCTGACACCGAACGTGAACAGCAGAGCTTCGCTCCCTTCTCCCCTTTGTTTAAAAATGTGACACACAAAAATCTAAGCTATAAATAAGAATCTAAGCTATAAATAAAAATCATCTCTCCTAGATTGTTTTAAGAGCTATTTTAAACATTCATATAAATAAAAACCAAGCTGGTGTTTATTCAGCATCTTTACCCTCATAAGAACATTGGGGTCTTTTTCAGAGAACCATGCATTTGTGGAGGCACGTAGAGGTAAGTTTCAAAAAAACATTTGACTTGGTGAGGATCTAGATTCAGTGGGAAAAACGAAGCTTGACAGAAGAGATACATGTTTCTGTGGGTGGGAGTTCAGTAAGAGCATTTTGTAATGCACAGAGTTTTAAATTATTTTTACAATAAATGTCGATTAGTTTTTTAAAAGAAATGTGAGTTGTGGAAATCAGAGCTTTCCTTCTGTTGTCAGTTTGCTCCATTCTGCTTAAAACTTTTGTTAATATGTCTGACACAACTTTCATATTTTTCTCTCTCTCTCTTTCTTTGCTTTCTCTTTTGGGAAAGATAAAATAGGAATGGTTAAGAAAATACATAATATTGATAATTGTTTGTGTTGCTTGGGAGAGTTAAATAACATTGGTTGTAGTACTGTTCACTCTGGTGACCTTGTTAGACAAAAATGCAGTGGTTACTTCTAAAATTTCTTTATCTGCTTTTGCTGATTTGACTTCAGATTTTTGGAACCTAGGTGATGGACATGAAAGTCTTTCTTTCACCTGTAGCTGTGATTGCCTGTGGAGAGGTGAAACCACCATATTTTCAGTTAAATCCACTATGTGACTTGTAAAAGAATTCCTCTCATTTGGAATGGGAGATACTAGTAAAAAACCAATCAGTTCTTAGTAGTGTTATTCAGGGCTCAGACTCGATTCGGGATGGGGTATAAGCTGTTGTGTATTAAATGAGTTTTGAGCTCTGTGTTAGTATGACTTAATCCTGCCTTTTGTGTCTGCTTTAACACTAAGCTTTTACACTGACCGCTCAGCTTCAAAAATCATTTCCAAAATGTGGCTGTAATTTTACTGGGGAGAGCAGTGAAGGTCCTGCTTTCGATGGCGAGATTGTCTAAAGCTGCCCATATCTGTGCTGCTGGCAGTGCTGGTGCCCATTTCTAGCAATAAACACCTGCTAAATTAACAGCATAAATCTAACTTCTGGATTTCTGCAAGGAATTGATGGCAGCACAGCTTTGTGTTGTATAAACACACTATTCCTGGAGAAGCTGAGGTTCCTTGGGTAGTAAGCAGGGTGAGGAGCACCATTCTGGATAGTGAGATGGCTGCAGGCAATCAAGCTAACAGAAAAATCAATACAATTTCTGACCCTTAATCATGGTTTGCAAAGATGAGAGGTCCCCCCCAGTGTAAAAGTGCTAATTGCTGCAGAGAGAGACTGTATTATTGTTTTGCAAGTAAGCTGTATTGAGAGGGGAGTAAATCTAGCAGGAGATTTTATGGAAACGCAGCAATTTTATGCATACAAATTTGTTTGTTTGTTTGTTTGGGTTTGTTTTTTTTTGTATGATAGTGTTGTAAGAATGTATCTTTTCAGTGCTGAGGACTTGTCAGCCAGGTCACGGCAGAGGGTAACCCTGCCTGCAGAAAACAGCTCTGCTTGCTCATCCCTGAGTGCTTGCAGGATAGAGCTCCACGAAGGTAGTATCTTTGAGCCACTGTTAGATCCCATCAAGTTTTATTGGTTTTTATTAAGAAGTTAAATATGCGTGTTACTCACACATGCTCTTACATGTGCAATTTCCTTTAGGTTTTACTATCCATTGTTTATTCTGATGTTTTACGAACACCTAGAAAACCCAAACATATCTTTTCATGTTTGATTCCCAAAAGTTTGCATAACAAACTAGATAATGAATAAAATGGCTTAAGCTACCTTCTCAGTCTGGCTAATATGAGATTATTTCTATTGGTTTTCACTAATACAAGACTTGAAAATTACAGTTTCTGTATCTCAGAGTAAAAAAGCCAATGGTGTAACTTCAGCAGTGCCTTTCCTGTCATCTGTTTTTCTACTTCTCCCCTTTTCTATCAAGGCATGGCTTAAGAAATTAGAGGAAGAAAGCATGGATGTGAGGGGGCATAAACGTTTGCTACGTCAGTGATATCTGTAAAATTTATAATCTTGAAAAATCAATGCAATTCAACCCAGAAATATTATCAGATTACAAGCAAAATTATTTTACTGAGGGGAAAATTACTACTGCTGTCTCTTCTAAGCAGCGATTGAAAACTGTGAGCAAAGTTTAATATTAAAACTTGGGTTCTTAGAGTGTACAAAGCTCTTGAAATCAAGAGTTTTTGTTGCCTGCAGTTGAATCATCTGTCAAGCAGCTTTAGATGAGTTAAATCAAACCCCAAATCCTATATTGCAGTGTAATTTAATTAGAATTGTAAATAATTTGGTCAAAATTATAATTCATTACCAGCTCATTAGTGTATGTGCTTGAATGAAAAATGTCTTTAGCTAAAGTTTTTTTAAGTAAACCAAACCCTTTCTGTGGAGCAAGAGCTCTGGGAATTCCATTAGCTAACAGGAGAATTTTGTTCTGTATCTGCTCTGTCAGCAACTTGCAGCATTTCTCAAAAAGATGTGAAAATCTACCGTTCCTGTTAACATCTGCCACTTAACGTTTCACATGTTCTGCTGTGTAACAAATAATTCATTATATCTGTATATTTTTATTTCACTGTAATGATTGTATACAGGGGATTATACTGGGAAGGTGCTATATGGTGCAGAAGTGGAGGGGGTTTGGGTTTCTAGGGTTTGTAATAGTGTTGTAAGGCATAAATCCCGATCCAAGTGGAGCCCAGAGTGATATTTTAATTTACTTTTGAACTGATATTTTAATTGATTCCTGTTACCTTTGAATTCTTTTATAAAAGATCATAAATATTGATAACTCTTTGTTCTACATAATTTCATTGGCAGCTTGTAACTATTTCCAGTTGACTACAAGAAAGAATTGCTTCCTGTGTAAGCTGCTGTGGTTTTCCCACATTATTTCATGTAATGGCCACTTTTTTCTTTGGGGTGTTTCATGTTTCCCTTTTTAGCTTGAAACCAATGTTTAAAATTATTGCAGTTCCTACAACTGAAAAATTGCATTCATCCTTTTCCTTTGCCTCATAAAACTTTTTAAGAAACCACAAAGACTTAGCCAGGAACTTGGAAATGATAAAATTCATTGCAAGATTAGTGAATTTATCCAAATCTACATGTTGATTTTTAATACTCCTAAATTAGATCCATCTTCTCGTATTTACAAAGAGAAATCTCCTTCCCCACCAAAGCCTTGGCTGTAAATCACTTTCCATCCGTCTGGCCAACACCTGATCGCACATGCCATCACGAGGAAGGTTTCAGCACTGTTCTTTATTATTTAATGATTGAAATACTTTTTTTACCTGCTCCCAAGGGCCAGAAGATTTATAATCCTTCGGGGACCTCTGGAGCTGCAATATTTCCTTTCACAGTTGCTCCTACTCCAATTGCGAATGGTACTTGCAGGATAACTAATATTATTTCCTCCTCCTACACTTTCCTGTTCCCGAAGCCATCAGATAACTGTTTGTTTGCTCTTATGTGCTCTTGCAAGGCACTCTACAACTCCAGTTTCTCAACTGACTAGATTTCATGTGCTTCCATTTGAGGGAAATGCCAGCAGGGATTGGGTTTAGAGATCATGCTCCCTCTTTATCCTAAAATCTTTGTTTCCTGTGCCTTTCTCTATTGCAAAGGTTGTGTAGGAAATAGCTGTCCAAAGTATCCTTGAAAAATGTCATAGAGTAAAACAAAAATTACTAGCAAATTGTCCTTATATGTGAGATTTTTTAGTATCTTGTATGTGATACTGGAAATTTTATGAGTCTTTCTTCGTTGCAGTTGAAAATTTGGAATATGATGAGCATGATAATAATTGTATTATATTATTTGCTTTAATGAAATACCTACAGAGCTTTGCATTAAGTAATCTTCAGCACTTGAATCAAATAATAGTGCTTTTCTCTCACTGTAGTACCTGCAAATAATATACTAAAAATATTTGCAGCAGCTTCTGGACACAGTCATCAAATATTTTAGCAATCCTCTGAAGATTCCTGTTGCTTAACATCACATGCTCTTTGCATTTTTCTAGAGTCTTTCAAAATGAGAAAGAAAAAAAATAAAATTGAGAAAATATGAAGAAAAGTAATATACAGTATTATGTTCAACTTGGAGATTATCTCTGAGTGAAGCATCATCCCGTGGAAAACTTCATGAAATCAATGAAATTATGCAGAGTTGAACATCTTAGGTGAAGCACTTTAGGAAAATAAGTGCCAAAGAAGTCTTTGTTTTAGCTGAACAAGTGATGAAATGTCCTCTAAAATATCTTTAACACTCATCTCAGTGGTTGAACACCAAAATGTTATCCATAAGCTGAGACTGTTTTGAATACACAGGAGTGGCTATAAGAGTGTGTGGTACTTCAGGATAGGGGAAACTGTGTGTCTGTAATAAGGAAAACAATTCAACATTGTATTTTGTATATCATAACTATATCATGTTTTCTTGAAGGAATGAGTTTTCACAAAAATTAAATCAGTTTTCCCTTCTGCATCATCAAGAAACATTATTGTTAGAATCCTGAATCTCGTGCTGGTTTACTCTTCTTTTTAGTTCACTTTTCAAACTTGAGTGGTAGTGCACATAAACTTCATTTATTTTTAGCATTTTATCACTCTCAAAATCTGTTCTGTTCTCCTTCCTTCCACGTTGTGACACTGATCCAGCCTAAACCTTGCTCTTGTGTTTTTTTAAATTTGATTTGGATTTGAAAAACTGTAGTCCTAAATATTGTTGTGAGTAACTGGATGACATAAAAAGCATAACTTATTAAGCAATACCCTTCCTTATTTCGTTACACTAATATATAGGATTTAATGCATTTTTTCCTGTGTATTTTTTTCCAGAGCTTATAAATTTAAGTGTTAGTATGTGGTACAGACTCAATTTCCTCATAGCTTTTATGGATTTAATTACATTTCGGCTTAATTTGGTTTAAAAAACCCTGGTTTCCTCACTTGTGGAAACAGAGGATAATCAATTTTTTGCAGTTTCTGCTCCTTGTCCAAACTACTGTGGTGCACAAGGACACTTCCGAAAATCTCACTGAATCTTTAACCTGCTGCTTTTGACTGTCTTTTTCATAGCAGAGGATAGGGGCAGAGACCCAGCAGCGTGTAGCCAGAGCATGAGACACACATGGCTGAAAGCAGCTTCTCCAGTTCCAGCAGAATTGTTTGAATCAAATATTTGGAATCTTGAATGTGAAAACAGGTCCCCAAATTTTTCAGATCATGATTTGCTTTATTTGGGAATGGCAGGGAAAGGGCTGCTGCAGCTCGGGTGGGGCTGTTGGGTTGGGAAGTGCAAATGCCAGTACTCCCCTTGAAAAGCTGAATTCAGTTTTGTTTGTCTGATTTGTTGTTTTATTTAACTTCTTTTCCAATCCATTATGAGAATCTGAAAAGCTTTATATTGTTCTGTTTGTGTAGCTCAGATTTTGAACTGTCTATGAAAACTCACGGATTCTTGAAGTTGTTTTGTGTATTGGATTTCAGGCAGTAAACTGTTGCTGCTGCTGCTAATTCTGTTGGTTGTTTTAGGCAGTGTTTGTATTTTAATTCTTATACATGGTATTAAATAAAAAGTGGTTATGCCTTATTTTAAGGCACTAAAAAGCTCAGCATGTGACCCCAACATCTGATCCATGCCAGTGGCACCAGGACTGGTGTCTCCTCTCCTTGGGCGGGTCCCACTGCAAGTGGAACAACCTTCCCCTGCCCTCCCTCTTCTTTTCCCATCATTCTGGAAGATGACAACACACAACCGACTCTTTCAAAACACAGAAGCTGTTCTGATACCACGTCACATAATTTCACAGGGATTTTTTCTTCCTTCTTTTCCTCCTTTTTTTTTGAGAAACAGGCATCAAGTGTAGTACACAGGCCAACCGGAATACTGGGAAAATACTCCATCCTATCCATTATGCATGGCAAGTGTCCTTCATGCTGTGGGACACATCAGCAATTTCAGACCTTTCAGCAGCTCCTCCTGTGGTCTCAGTCCTGCCCGTCTGTCACGCAGGCTGCCAAGGTTGCCCCATCTCTCTATCATTTGATATGGGCTGAGAATGACAGGCAGGGGAGCAAGGGCAGCCACAGGCGGGCAGTGGGACTCTGAGTACAGCTGCCGAAAGCTGTCAGGATCTTGCCAGCTCATCCCCTAAATGAAGATCTTCCATTATGATCTTTCTCCATAGCTGGAGACTTTTCCAAATCTACTACGTGCTTTTCCAGAAGCCCTGAATGGAAGTTGCTGTTTGTAGGGATGAAAAGCATGGCAGAGATTTTCCTTTCTGTGCCTTCATCATTCAAAGGCATCTTAGCCCTGTCTCATCCCCACACACCCTGGCATTGTTCAAAGCCACCTTTATGTGTCCCTTTAGATCATGTTACCACAGTTTGCTTTTCCATTGTTTATTTCATGCCATCTCTTGTGTTCTGGAAAGCTTCCCCAGTGCTATTGGACAGCCACACTCTTTCTCTTTTCCCCCATCTCCCCTGATCTCCCCAGATTCCCTTTTCTCAAAGCACAATTTGAAGTGAGCCATAACATTCCCCCAGATTCTGCTCCCGTTTTGGCTTACCCTGTTTTTCCTATTAGGGCAAAGCCCTCCTCCTCCTTTTTAATAACAAACAGAATGCTGACAATTACAAACCTTCCCATGTTGCCAAGAGTCATGGGATTAGTTTATAAACCACTCTGTCAAAAAATAGAAATTAAAAAAAGCAGTTTGTGTTGATGTAGCATTAGAAATATATATTATTATTTACGTCATAATCCAAGGCAGTAGTAGCCTTGCCCAGTCTGCAGTTTCCTTTTAAGCATATGATATAGGCACAGGACTTTTGAGTTGGAAAAAAAACAGGGAAAGGCCCCCAAAATACCCAGCCTACATGGTATGCTGTGAGTGTAAGTGGGGCACCCCATAACAGCCTGGCAGGGTGGACCCAGACCTCACATACCCATTAAAAGAGATATCTTGTCCCAAGACATTTATTCATTAAACTGTGTTTATCCTGCCTCCCCTACTCACCCTGCAGACTAAGCTACTACACAAGTAGTCCTATTTTTAATAGGAACGTTCATAAATAAATTAGCCTCAGGGGAGGATGGGGAAGAGGTTACATCAGCGGTTATAGATGAAACAGCTCCACGAGGCCAGGATGATGTTATTTACTGCTTGGTTCTGTATTACTACTTACTGCTTTGAAATGCACAAAAGTTGCAACAACTTCAGCATTGAGGGTGGCTTGTTTTGCAGCTGGAAATCCTGATTTAAAATAGCGTCAATACACAATCCCGCATTTTGCTGGAAAAGGGGCACTTGGTTGAGCCTTTTTCTTCCCTGGGTGCCCCAAGGAGGTAATGCATGTGCTGATGATAAACCCAACAGGTGCCAGGGTTGGTTGGTACTGGAGCCAGTTGGCTTTGTGCCGGCAGCGCACAGTGGCTATATTGTGTCCCTAGGTTTTTGTGTGCTTCCATGTCCTTGTGAGGGATGGTATAAACCAGTTGAAATACATACTTAAACTCCTGAGGGATTAAGTGTGTTTCCTTTGCTTTACAGTTCAGAATTTTACAGTTTCTTTGTTTGGGGGTTCTCAGATTGCTTAATGATTTTTTTCTCCTCGTTTTGCCCAGATGTGTATAATAGCAGTATTTGAACCTTACTAGGTTTGCCAATTTTATTACTCACCATATGGTATATCCTTTTATTTTTGTCTAGTATATCATTCTTCTGCTGAGAAATCCCTTGGTACAGGCTTTTTCCTTACTATTCTTCAGTGGTTCGGTTTGTAATTTGTCTGTACTCCAAAATTCAGCTTTTTTGCTAGTGATTCGAGGAGACAAAATGGCAGATGTTTTGCTTCTGTCTGAAAAGTATTGTTTAATCTGTCATTTACTGGAAGTACCATGGTCAGTTATTGTTAAAAGAGCCCCTTTTCCCACCTTCCTGAGAAGCTATTGCTCTCTGATAAAGGAGAAGCACCAGGAGAAGGCCTGAGATGATGTAGGTGCTGCGTCAGCCCAGGAGCACGGGTCGCATCACAAGCCCACGAGTGGCTCCTCTGCGTGTCTGCCATTGGGTGTGCTGGAGAGCCCAAACTTCCTAGTAAGGAGGATGAGCCCACAGGGGTCTGCTCAGCCAAGGCTAATGGTGTTTCAGGTGCACCTTCAGCCCCAGCCTGGATTCTTGCAGAGGTTTGGGGAATCAGTATTTATTTCCACTTCTAAAGCATTCCCAAACTCAGACTCTTATCTGCTCTTCTCTTGGCCATATGGGGGGGTTAGAAAGGCAACTCACATGGGCAAGTTGGTTTCCCTTTATATGAAAATACGTTCATTGCTCTAAGCATTATATCTGTGCTTATGAGCACATAATAGTCCATCCAAATCCCTGCATGGGTGGCTCATCCTTACGTATTTATTCTGTATTTATAGTGACCAGCATTTGCAGAGAATGTGAGTGGGGATTGTTTTCCTGGTAGGCTTGGGAGCGGATTCTTTTGAGGTTTACATCTCTATAACTCAATTAAATGGCATTAGGATAGACTAACATCAGCTGAGTTCTCCGCCCGGAGTCAAAGTATAGTTCTTAATAATGATGGTTTTACAAGTGATTTTTCTTCATAAAATTTTATTAGTGTTTTCTTCTGAGTGGTTTCCTAAGCTTTTCTTCCTTTATAGCAAAGTCCGTGTGTGTAAGAGAGCTCAGACTAAGAACATTTTATTTGAATCAGAGACTCAGAATAATTTGTCGTCTACTGAAACTATCCCCAATGTCCTATTTGCATGATAACTCTTGGGTAAGCTTCCCAATTCAGCTGTAAAGGCACAAATCACTTGAATTCTATCATTTGTTTCCCATGCAATGGGAATAACACATGGCTTTCTCTTGGCAAATTGTTAGTGTTTGTATCTGAGTTTGGAAATTTTAAGTTGCTGTCTGGTGCTAATTGCTAATAATAATAATAATAAAAATAATAATAATAATAGCAACTTCTTAGGTAATCTTCATCTTCAATAATGAGAAATAAAACTTACTTTCTTAAATCATTCCTGGTATTCACAGCAGAGTGGTTGTCTTGTTGTTATATGCCTTGAGAAAAGGAATTAAATTCTGCAGTTACCAAAAATGTCAGTCGTGTATCAGACAGGAAGACCCAGTTAGAAAAATCCTTTTCTTTTCAATTTCTATAAAGAATAGACACAACAAGTTGTGTTTTGCCATTAAAATATCTGTTTTTCAAACCACTAATAATATCTGGCTCCCCTTGGCTGGAATTCAACTGTTGACTTCCCAACAAGTCCAGTTATTTGGGAGCTGATGCCCAAACCACTGAGCTGTCATCCAAGTTTAATTAATTCCTAACCTTTCACCATGATTAGGTTGGCTGAGCTTTTGGTTGCCATACTGGGGCTATCCCATTGGTGATACCTACTGGGATGTCTGCTGGCTCTTCCTGCAGTTACTCCCACAGCAGACACTCGAGGTTAGGATTTTTGCCAGATTTTTCTTTCCTACAGGCATTTAAATTAGTAACTGTGAATGAGGGTGAATACTGAAGATGGGCTTAGCCACAGAGACAAGTGGTGGGGAGCTGGGTGGCTTTTTTTTTAGCTGTATTTCAGGGCAATGTGTTGTTGAGGTAGAACACTGGAGTCCAAAGTGTATTTTAAAATCAAATAGGCCTTTCACAAAGGCAGCATGCTGGGGCAGTGTAACAGCGTGAGTGTGAAATGTGGGGTTTGTAGGAGTGAGAAGTAAGACAGGGCAGGATCAGCTGTTTCCTTCACTAAAACCTTGCATTGAAACTCCTCCTTAAGCTTCTTTCTCAATGTTCCTGCCAGCCTGATAAGTTCTACTTTGCAATTAGAAACACCCAGCATGTGTTGTAGTTGTACCAAGCACTGTGCTATGGGAGCTGGGCAGAGCTGCTGGCACCTCATGCTGCTCCCACCAGGAATTCCTCAGCATCTCCAGCGCAGCCAGGCTGAGGATGGGATTGAACCCACTGTTACAGCTGAAGCAGCATGGCATGAGTAGCACACAGGATACATTTTTGCTCCAGTAATAAGATAAGAACTCTTTTAATATGTGTTCTGTTTTTAATGTGTCATTTGGAAGTCCTCCTGCCCAGCTCTGTGAGTGGGGAGGGTTTTTCCAGCTCAGATCCTTGGGAAGGCTCATCTTCAGGTGCTAGTGCAAGTGCCAGCAAAACCTTGGGTAATCCCACAGCTCCTTGATGGCTCTTGCCACTCAACTTATTTTTAAAATTAATTAAAACAAAAAAACCTCGAAGTATTAGCTCTTAAAACTTTGTCAATTCAGATGTGTTTGTTTCTATTTAATGTAATTATACATCTCACGCTAATATTCTGAATATTTCTGAGTTCTGGGGGGTTTGTGTGTGTGCCTAAATTACAACCTATACGAGTGATGGTAATGCTGCACTCTCCTAGGAGACATTAAATTCCCGTCTGGATATTGGTTAGTAGGATATAATTTGTCTATGGTTAACTGTTCAAGGCCAGGTTGGATGGAGCTCTGGGCAGCCTGGTCTAGTGGAAGGTGTCCCTGCCTATGGCAGGGGTTGACATGAGATGATTTTTAAGTTTCCTTCTAACCCAAAACATTCTGGGATTACTAATAATGCTTAGATCTCCTGTTCCCTATGGCAAGTCCAGAATGATTGGTTTCCTCTCCTCAATATACCTTTGGATAAGAGGGCTTTATCTAGTGCTGAGGGTTTTTTCCCCTTTTTACATATTTCCTTGTGATGACTGACTGACTGACTGTCAACTTGTATAATTTGTAAAAACTTCTGAAGAATATCCAAGAAGATCATCCTCTCTTCATCATTTAATTTTTATGATGGCACAGTGTGCTGGGAGCCTGGAGTAATCCTGACCAGTGCTTTCCCCATCCCTTCTGGTTATACAGCAGACATTGCAAAGTGCTCAGTGGATTTATGTCTCCCAAAATCCAGCTTTCCTTCTGATTTTCAGTAATCTCACAGCCACTGCAGTCCCCCAAAAGTTGCTCAGTAATGGACATTTATGGGAACATTCTCAAAAATAACAGAAAACTTGCAAGGTCCTGGAAATGCCTTTGGGTTTTGCCATAATTCAGTGTGCCATTAGCAGCTTGCTTTTTATTTACTAATACCACCCCATTTACACATACTTGTGTGGCTGTGCATTAAAATACATGTCTTTCCAAACAATGACAAACCAGGAAAATAATTGAGAGTTAGATAGTTTCATGAAACTTTCGAGCTTGGGAGGCATGAGGATTTTTTTCCAGCCGCAGGCAGAATTGTTTTGAGGCACTGGGGTAATTAAGAGGTGATGCTTGGCCTCAATGAGTTCTGGATTTAAATAGGTAAGTGTGGGAATGAAAAAATAAGAACATGAAATGACTTCTTCAGGATCACTCTGTGGGCTATTAATACCTGACCTAGGTTAAAAGCCAGGTTTTTGCTTTTTAGTTCAGAGTTTTATCTACTCTTGGATCAAGCCTGAAGGTTTCTCAGGCAGAAGGAACAGAAAAGGAAAAAAAATCTCCTTGTCTTTGGGCATGACTGTGCAGTAGTGTGAAAAAGGCAAATGCAATCTTGACTCAAGCAAGGCATTTCCATGGAGGCTGGGAACCATTAATGCCATTAGCAGATAGTCATCTGTAAAACTGCACTATTCTGGTCTCCCATATGCAAGAAAAATTAATTCAAATGGGAACAGGTGCTGAAAAGGACTTGCTGGGATGTGGGAGGGAGCGAGGAGACAGACTTACAAGAAGGTACTGAAAGAGCTTGGCTTGTGTGGCCTGATAGGACAAAAGCTGGTGTGGATCTGATTGCTTCGTAAATATATCCAAGGGTACGTACTAGGAGGGAAAGGACCTCGCTGTGGCTGGAACGCAGTGTTGGCAAAAGAATTAG